>NC_069687.1:15865681-16168712 GCF_023699985.2 Odocoileus virginianus | reverse complement strand
TCTACCCTGTACTAATGAAAATATTGCTTTTAAAAATTCTATGTAATTTATTATTTGTAACATAGCATCTTTAATAAAATTTCAATGCACACATTCATACTACCCTAGAAATTCAGTAATGGATAAGACCTGTAAATATAGGCAGAGTTTATGGATGTTAAAATCTCTACTCAG
This sequence comes from Odocoileus virginianus, assembly GCF_023699985.2. NCBI lineage: Eukaryota > Metazoa > Chordata > Mammalia > Artiodactyla > Cervidae > Odocoileus > Odocoileus virginianus. The sequence goes on along the minus strand of NC_069687.1, from coordinate 16,168,538 downwards.
AAATATGTTTACCATGTCTTGTTTTCACTGTGTCTTTCATTTATTTTAGTTATTTATTAAATACCTCATATCTGGCAGTAACTATGCTCAACATTTAATATATAAAGTTGAATAAAAATGTCCTCAGATTTCCCTAGAGGAAGAAGGAGACAGCGATACAATAACAGTAGGGGGCTCTAATATCCACTTTCATCAATGGATAGATCATCCTGACAGAAAATCAATAAGGAAACATTGCCTGAAATGATATGTTATACCAGATGGATTTAACAGAGATATTCTTCTTTAAAAGAATCAGCAGATACGTTAGCTAACAATTATAATACAAGGTCGCTCTAGGAACCATAAAAGAGAAATGAGTTGACAGGATAAAATATACAGAGGTGAGATTTAAAGATAAGTTGGCTAGCTCGTTCAGGAGCTATAATTGTAGAATTGAATATGTTTGAGAAAGTGTTTTGAAATCTCAGAGGATAGCTCAATAGAGACATTATTTGGCTAAAAATAGTGTACTTATTGAGTATTCTGAGTTCTCATCCTCATGGCCTCTCTACTGACAAGCTGGATGACTAAATCAAGCCACCACAGAATAAGACTACACTTTAATTCTGATAGTAACAGTATTTCCTTACCTTTGGAAGAATGAGATAATGACTGTGAACCAGTTCTGAACACTGAAATACTATAAAACTTGAAAATTTGAATTTCTGTTATTTTTTTCTTTATTTTGTTAACCGTAGATGACTAAACAGACTTGCAAAGTTTTTAACTTATATCTTAATATTTAAACATTATCTGTTGATTTTAAAAGGCATAAACTGATTACTAAGGCCATATTCCCTGTTTCAGAAATTTGAAGATGATATTTATGTAAAAAAACTAATTTACACAATTTTCTCATTCACCAAATTTTAATGCTATAACTTAATTTTTAATTGATTTATTTTAATTGGAGGTTAATTACTTTACAATATGGTAGTGGTTTTATCATACATTGACATGAATCAGCCATGGGGGTACATGTGTTCCCCATCCTGAAACCCCTCCCACCTCCCTCCCCATCCCATCCCTCTGGGTCATCCCAGTGTACCAGCCCTGAGCACCCTGTCTCATGCATAGAACCTGGACTGGTGATCTGTTTCACATATGATAATATACATGCTGTAACTTTATAAAAGAAAAATATTTATGTCCTTTTCAAATATAACTTTTTAAAGCTATTTTTTGTTTTAAAATATTTTAATTATTCTAGCGTAACATTTTCATCAAGCTCTCAAAATGATGTTTCTGTTAGTCAGAAAGATGATTTACTACCTGAATGTGATAGACAATATGACAGTTTTAAAAACTGGGAGAAGCAGAAATAACCCAAAACATTTGTTTCAAATGTATTTTGAAAATACATATTTATAATATGGTGATTAGCAATCAGGTTTGATCTAAATATATTATATTGATTTTGACATAAATATACTGACATATCAAACAAGTGCAATCTATATTTTCTAAGCATTATATTTGACATACTGGATGTGACATATTAATTATAATATCTGACTTAAGCTTTAAATTGCCCTTTAAAGAGCATAATATACTTGGTCATATTCACTTGCATAGACCTTTGAAATGAGTGTTACAGATAAGCTGAACATAAGTTCAGCTGAACATAAAATATGGAACTATCGGTATTTTTGCCTTTAGGGTTCTATTGCTATTCTAGAGATACTGAATATTTTTGTTGCTTAAGATAGAAAAAACATGAGGTAACCTTGATTTAATCCACTTAGCTCAGCAAAAAACAATAAAGAAATCTCCACATGCCAGCAATTATTTCTTAAATCCTCACTACAGTAAGAAGGATTATAGACTTAAGTGGCCCCCTGGGATTGTTGAACAGTGTACCTTGGAACATAGCAGGTTGATCTGATCCAGTTCTATCACCTCCCATTGTAAACTCTGTCAGCCTCATTCTTCTAAAAATACACCGGAGTGCAGTTTAATCTTGCCAAAGGCTGCGATGTAGAAATGCCAACCATTCTACTGAACTAGTATCGATGTACCAATTTTCTCCTTTTGCTTCCACAATATCCGTTTTATATTAATTACATGGCACAGGTAAATCTATATGATAGTCCAAATTTGTTTGGAAAACCAAAAGAAATAAATTGATTTATGTCATTTAATGTATGCAAACAGTTCCATTTCAGCTACATTCTCTGAATGCATGGAGTTTCAAACTGATGCTCAAAATGTTTTTTCTTTTTATTCTCCACTGGTTTGAGCTACTAAAAATCTCCACTGAATTTCTAATATGCTAATTGGGGAACAGGTAAAATCAGCATCTGTTATGACTGTATTTGTTTAAGAAGTAAGACATTATAGAGATTAAAGAAGAATGGAAGATATGTGTACACACATACTGGCATGTACACACACACACACGCACATATATGTCAAATAGCAGCTAGAAGAGAGAAAGAACAAGTCCCTGAATATGTTTTTGCACATGCCTTAGCATTTTGCTATTACAAACTCAGTGTTAACAACTGCCTCTTTTATTTTGATAAATGGTTTTTCCTGAACTATAGTTTGGATTATATTAATATTGTAATGCTCTTATTTGAATTTTGTTTGAGCTTGCCTGAGGGAAGTTTGATTTTTAAGTCTCCCTTCTTTGAGTCTTTTTCATTTGAGATGTCCATAGCACATAGCACATAGCACATAGTTGTACTATAGTTGTAGCACATAGTTGGACTTCTTGTCTAGATATAAATTGGTAGTCTGAGGTTTAACACATTTTACTCTGTTAACGTATCTGAAATGCTAGGTGGCTTCTCCATAATATTTTGCTTCCTTTTAAATGCTTTGTAAATTAATTTCTTTATGGAATATTTGAATATTTTTATTTTTCAGTGGTCTACTAAGAGGGAAGGAGAGAAAGGGTGTTAAATATCTTGGCTAAAAGGCTTAATTTGGGTTTACGACATTGTGTCATTTTTAGTAAGTTTTATCTTTTGTATTAATACCTATTTAAGTTTCACTCATATTTTAGCATATATTAATTGTTAAGGTATAATGATAATGGTTTTAAAGAAAGCAATAATGATCCAGAAACAAGAAAATATCTATTTGTTGAAATTCATGGTAGGAAACCTGGGCTCCCCTGGTGACTCTGACAGTAAAGAATCTCCCTGCAATGCAGGGGACTCCGTTCAATCTCTGGATCAGGAAGATCCCCTGGGGAAGGGAATGGCTCCCCACTCCAATACTCTTGCCTGGAGAATTCCATGGATGGAAGACCCTGGTAGGCTATAGTCCATGGCATTGCAAAGCGTCAGACACAACTGAGCAGCTAACACTTCGAACTTTTTCATGGTAGAAAGCCCACCCAATGTCTTTGCACATTTTCTCCTATCTATTAGAGCAAGAATGTTTATTTAAACAAACTGACCTTTAGAACCAGTGGAATAATAAAAGATTACATACTGAGTGGAAATAAAGTCAGAAATGACAGGCAAATGATTATTAAGAAGAGTTTTGAGAAACATGATTAGTGAAGGCAAATGGACAACTCCCATTTTGTAGTCTTGATAGCAACTGGAGTTATCAAAATAATATGTGTGAGAGAACAAACAAAACCCCACTATGTTGCAGTAACTAGGGACAGTAATACCCAAGGTCTTAAATGGAGATGGATTAATATAGACTTAATATATTAAGAGAGTCTGGTAAAGGACAGAGGACCATGCGTGATGCTGTTTCTAAAGAAAAAAAAAAAGGAAAAGAAAACAAATTCAGCCACTCCAAACAAAACTTTATACGACAGTGGAACATTTTGTGCCTGATACAGCACAGGGCTTTCTTAACCCAATGGGTTGTTGAATAAAAAGATGTCAAGTCTAACCATACTGGCACCTGAAGAGGAAGGTGGTATGAAAATTAAAAGCAAATATAGAAATCTAGTTTCTAGCTGAACTGTTGTCATTTAATTAACCCAGAAAAAAATATGCAGATCAAATTTTCTGATTCCTCAGAACTTCGCCTAGGATGTCTTGACCTTGGACTGAAACTACATGCTGCATAATCCATCCATCTAACCTAGTGTTATATTGTCTGTGGGTTAACTTATTTTAAACACACTTCAGTATAAACAGTTTTATATGTGTGCATAAGTGGACTCTAATCTATAATGCAGTAGAGGGTGGTTTGAAGCAACTCAAAGCAGCAAAGCACACTCCAGACCTGCCCTTTTTAAACACTTCAAATATCATTATCCATTTTTCCATCACACAGTTTGCTAATGAGTATGAGAGGTGTTAGAGAAAACTTAGAGAAATAAGTGTTATTCAAAATAATTGAGCTGGTAGAAAGTCTTTGCATGAAAGAAAGAAAACTATCTCGCAAAATCAAGCACAACTACCTTTGAATTTGTATCCCCATCCCCCAAAGAAAAGGAATTCCCTGGTTGCTCAGACAGTAAAGAGTATGCCTGTAATGTGGGAGACCCGGGTTCGATCTCTGGGTCAGGAAGATTTCCTGGAGAAGGAAATGGCAACCCACTCCAGTATTCTTGCCTGGAAAACCCCATAAATGTAGGAGCCTGGCCAACTACAGTCCACTGGTCACAAAGAGTCAGACACGACTGAGTGACGTCGCTTTTTCCCCAATATAGAGCTCCATTGGTTTCTGTGTTCACCATCTGCTGATCCAGCTTAATTTTGAGCCAGTATGCTACTATGGCTGAATTGGAATTGCCTTTTATGTAAGATACTTGTTAGCATTCTTCCTTAAGAAAGAATAAAAGTTCCCTGAGCCTAGAAATAAATGTGTTTTGAATTCTTTTTATCTGCTTTCCAATATATCATATTCTGAAGAATTTGGTCTAAAAAAGACTGAATACCATGGGAAAAAATAATCTAATGGTGAAATCATGGAAAAATGTCTGTATACCACGCCCCATGCTGCATGCTCCGTCGCTTCAGCCATATCCAACTCTTTGCGACCCTATTGACTGTAACTCACCAGGCTCCTCTTCATAGAATTCTCCAGTCAAGAATACTAGAGTGGGTTACCATGCCCTCCTCCAGGGGATCTTCCTGACCCAGGAATCGAACCCACCTCTCTTATGTATCCTGCATGGTCAGGTGGGTTCTTTACCACTAGTGCCATCTGGGAAACCCATACCACTTCCCATCTGCTTCCAATTTTGAAACATATAATATTTAATAAAAGTTCCTAATGAATGTTGAATGACTAAATTGTTTCACATGAGTTCACAACATACATCCCACAGTATGACTTTTTCCCTATCCATAACCAGTTGAGCAATGAGGGGGAGAGGAGAGTAATTCAACCAGTTTTGTGCTTTTATCAGACTTTAAGAAAAAAATACGTGAACATGTACATACACACATCACACATACATACACACACACACACACAGAACAAGGAGTATCTAGGAAAATATTCTGAAATATAAAAAATAAGACACAAACTAAAGCACAAGAAAAGGAGATGAAGAGCATAGTAACAGACAAAATGATCACTAAAATGAAATGAAAAAATTATAAATTATCTTCTGTTTTGCATTTTTTCCATTGAGGAAAGTACTTAGGATATTAAGCATCATTTTCTAAGATGACTGAAGTGTCAGATAAGCTAGCAGCATAAAAGTTTGTTTACTGTCTATGTTTTTCTTTCAAATCATTTTACCCCAATCCTAAGACATTAGGTGTGAGCAGGTAAGCCATGATAAAATTCACCCAGCTTCATCACCGTGATTGATCCAGAGGTGAAGATATCCATAAAGCTGGAACTACAGAAAGTCTTCCTTGGGTTTGTTCTTGCAGGAGCTGACTGTGAAACGCCTGCTTTCAGTTCTTGGATGCCTGAGGCTCCATGGACATGAGCCTAGAACTCGTTGTGGATTCAATCTTGCCTAAGCAGCTGGCTTTAGATAACTGAGCCAAAAGTCAGAGAGAAACATACAAAAGAAAGAAATTTTCAAGTGCTTTGTGATCCTCAAAGTCAGTTCCATCCTCTCTGTAATTCAATAACAAAACTGAATACAGATGCCAGCATTCTTTATATTTACATGCAAGGTTTCTGTCCACTGGAAGCTTGATTAATATGTTCAGGAAGATGAAATGTTGCTGAAAGCAGACCATAAAATGGGAAATCAGCTATATCAAGGGGCTGGAAACAGTCCTTTTCACATAACCAAGGTGGTGTTATGGGATAAATTGTGTCTCCCTCACAATCATATGCTGATGTTCTAATCCCTCTAAATTCAGAGTGTCAGTTTATTTGGGAATAAAGTCATTGCTGATGTCATAAATTGTTTAACTTAAAGTGACGTCATTAAGGTGGACCCTAATCCAACATGACTGGTGTTCTTATAAGAAGGAAAAATTTGACTATAGACACTCATAAAGGAAAGACAATGTACAGAGACACAGGGAGAAGATGGTCATCTACAAGCCAAGGAAAGAGGCCTGAGATAGATTCTTCCTCACAGATCCTCAAAAGAATAAATCGTGCCGACACCTTGACCTCAGATTTCTAGCCTCCAGAACTATGAAGTATTTCATTTTCATCATTTCAGCCACAGTTTATGGTATTTTGTTATGACACTCCTGGCAAATAAACACAGAGGGTAACCATCCAAGTCCATAGACAGTAATCAGTTATTAAAATACCTCTATGATATCCTGGTACTTGGACACTGTACAAGCTGAGTCTCTTTAACTGACTTGGAGGGAAAAAAAGGTATAGGAAATTTAAGAGAATGGCTCATGTCTTTCTCCTTTGAGTAAAAATTGCTACGAGCTAGGAAAAATTTGAAATAAAATATAGCCTGTCTAAGACAAAGAAGACAATGCAAGAGAGATCTGAAACACTGTTGAGGCAGGTCATTTCTCTCTGTAATACACTGAGTCAAGGAGGAATGGCCAAATCCTCTGACCAGTTAACTAATGACACTAGTATCTACAGACACTGGACAGGCTTTGATTTGAAGTTGTTGACTTTAGAGATTTTCTGGCACTGTTAGCGGTTTACATTCAGTCAATTAATATTTTAAGGTTTTTGGATTTCTGAAGAAATATCTTGTGATTCTTCAACAGCTGAAGAAATTCTCAGACCCTCCAGCTACTCAATCATAGAGGTGAGGCCAAAAATTGTCAGTCTAACAGGGCAATTTTCTCTGAATTAATGTAGGGATGCTTTTAGCTGGACTCCTATCATTTAATAATCTTGCCCAGGATTAATCTTATAATAATTTGAGTTATAAGCAATGGGAACAACCAGTCAAGAAGTAGGAGGTCTGAGGCATTGTACATGACTCCCAGGTCTTTCCTTTTCATGTTGGACAAAAATTCTTTGGCCATGATCATGTGTTTAAATTCTAAAAAGATGTATGGGTTATTGCCTCACATAGCGGGGAATATTTATGTTACAAAAAATCATTTTATATCAAGGTAATCACCTAGCTTGTGTGATAGTTTTCTGAAGCCATGTACCAGAAAGCTGTAGATTCTAGCATAGTTTATCATGTGCAATGATGTTCAGTCATGTCTGACTCTTTGCAACCACATGGACTACAGCCTACCAGGCTCCTCTGTGCATGGGATTTTCCAGACAAGAATACTGGAGTGGGTTGCCATTCCCTTCTCCAAAGGATCTTCCTGACCTAGGGATAAAATCCTCATCTCTTGTGTCTCCTGCACTGGCAGGTGAATTCTTTACCACTAGCACAACCTAGGAAGCTCTTTAGTTTATCATAACTAATAGTGAATAAAGGACATTCTGCAGGCAGCATTTCATAGATAATGAAACACTTACTATAAATGTCATTAATTTTAGGAACTTCCCTGGTGGTCTGGTGGCTAAGACTCTGCACTCCCATTTCAGGGGGCCAGAGTTCAACCCCTAGTCAGGGAACCGGACCCCACACACCAGACATGGCATAGTCAAATAAATTAATTTATTTTAAAAAGCATATTAAAAGTAATCCAAATTTAATGATAGATACAGAATAAGATCACCTATAGAAAGTGAAACCAAACAGTATTTTTACAAAACATATACAAATTTTAAATGTATAAGAAAAAGCAAAGGGATAATAAAAACAACATTCTAGAAAGATCAGCCCTAGCGCTGAAGATCTATGGTATGACATGGTGACTATAGTTGATAATTCTGTATTGTATACTTGAAGTATGCTGAAGATTGAATCTTAAGTGTCATCACCAAAAATAAAGGAGAATAAAGAAAGAAAAAATAAAAATAATAAATGCCATCAGTCTACTTACCAAAAAGCAAATGTGTTCAAAGGGATTAAAGTAGATTATCTCCTTTCTTTTTTTCAATGTGGGTATCCCTCTGCTTCAGGGGTGCTTAACCAGGAGAGGAATGCATTCAAAGCCTGTTGCTTTACTATGATGCTCCTTAACCCCAAAGATCCTCTTTGGTGGGCAGAAGACAAGGAAGAAAGGGAATATTTTCAGGTGATAGAATCTGGGGCAGTTTGGAATAATAATTCATTTATTAATTCCATTCTAAGGAAGTGCTTTAGTTCCTTTTATACTCCTCCTGTTGGAAGATGAAAGTTTCAAGTGGTGACTATTATGTGCTATTTTCACTTCTTTTCTATTCAGTTGTTGTTCGAGAGTTCCCAGGTTTCCATTCATAATTAAACACTGGCTACATACAGTGTTGTGCTTAGTCACTCTGTCGTAACCAACTCCTTGCGACCGCACAGACTGCAGCCCACCAGGCTCCTCTGTCCATGGGGATTCTCCAGGCAAGAATACTGGAGTGGGTTGCCATGCCCTCCTCCAGGAGATCTTTCCCATCCAGGGTCTTAACCCAGGTCTCCCACATTACAGGCAGATTCTTTACCCTCTGAGCCACAAGGAAGCCCGGTGGCTACATACAAGGTAGTTTATCACATGGTCCAGAAATTTCATGATTACGTATATGAGCCTAAATGAAAAGATTGCAGACAGTGTGGGCCCCCTGCCCTTGGATGGGAATGAAAAGCGATGGATCTGGCTTAGAAATTTCTCCTTTTGTGAATGTGTTTTGTGTTGTATGTGGAATGATAGTATCACATAAGGAAACATTTAGAATTCTGTGCATTATAAGATATGTGTGCATGTATGTGTGTGTGCATGCACATACATGCATCTTAGAAAGTAGAAAATTATGGCTATTTTCAGCATTTGATTTGTTCTTCCTCAGCTTTTTCTGGAAACATTCTTGTTTCCCTGAACACAAGAGATAATCAGTAGCTTGTTCTGTAGTTGTGACAGGCATGACCAATCATAATGCTCAGAGTTGCCAGAATGACCAACATGAGGATGAATGGCTGAATACAAGCTCCTGCATATCTTTTTTCCAGCAGGTAGGAGACTCCTTACTTCCTGACTAATTATGAAAAAGTCTCAAGGAACATTTTTCTTCAAGAAGTAGAAATCCAACCCAGAATGACAAACAATAGTTAAACTTTTGGTAGCACTTAATACATGCCAGACTGTGAGAAATGCTTTATTTTATGCTAGGACATTTTATTCTCATAACACTCCATGGGGCTTCTGATAATTGTTTTCATCTCTTGATTAGTCAATTTTGCTAGACTCTAGTCTTCAGGTATCCAGTAAAACCCTAATTTAGGTATTACTATGATGGTACTTTGTAGATTCGATTAAGTTCATAAAGAATACTTAAGAATATTATCCTATATAATTTGTATGGACCTGATGCAATCAACTTAAAAGTCTCAAAAATGAAACCAAGTTCTCAAGAGAAGAAAACTTTTTTTTTTAATTTTTTTAATCTGTGGAAGAAACAGAATTTTAAACATGAGTTTCCTAATTTGGGTTCTGGTTTTCCAGAAATGATTCTCTAATCTTAGAGACTGGATTTAGAGATACGATTTTATTGCCAATATTGAAGAGGTCATTAGTAGCCCACGTTATGATGCAGCAGAGATGCACAAAATATTACCATGTGGATATGTCTAACCAGATATCCACAAGAAGTGAGGTTCTGGGTGACCATGTATTTATCACCTTAAAGCATTTTAGTCAGATTGAGGAGAAATCATAGGATTGGCTGATTAGCCCTAACTGTGCTATAGATGGAGGGAAAGAAAATGATGAGCTCAGGGCTTAAATTCTCAACTCAAATCAGGCATAAATCATTAAAAGCTTCTATTACTTCCCTGAAATAAAGTATTTTCTCTTGTCGTTAATGGGATCAGGGTGACTTCTGTAACAAAGAAAAACAAGCCAGAGTCTCACCCTGTAAGTGACTGAAATTACTGCACAAATTAATTCTCAACTTTACAGAATGTGTTCTATCAAAGTTAGGTAGTTGGAAGGAATGTGAACCTGAAATTGGAAGTGGGTGCATATGGTCAGGTTCCAGTGAAGCTGAGGACATTGAACCTTTAAATTCTGATTGGCCTTCTTAGCCAGTAGACATAGTCTTCTTACCAGAAGAGGTTAAGTTCACCTTTGCCTAAAGCATTTGTAATGGCTTCCCCTGGAGTATTTTCCTTTCAGAGCCCTGCTGATTATCTTCAGGGTCTAACCCTACCATCCCTCTTTGCCTTTTGACATATAAAGACTCAAGTTCTGGCAGGCTCCAAAAAGTGAGGTACAAAGTGTAATTTATGAAGTGTTTGCTGTGTATTGCACCAAAACTGCATAGTTTTTCTAACTTTTTTTTTCTTGTATAGAAATAAGAGGAATATATGTGGTAATGGATATTAATGATGTGGTATGGTAATAAGAATATACAGTTGAATCAGTCCAAGACTATTGGATTAGCCCATTAAGCATGGATCTCAGATGTTTAATTGGTTGGCAGAAACATGGACCCAAAAATAGCCTATAACTAAGAGAAGTTGAAATGCTCACATGCCTCGCATACTATTCAGAAAGGCATCTCAAAGTTTAGGGAAATTGGAATATTAGAGAACATTTTTCATGTAAGATTTCCTCATCCACCCTGGGAAGTCCCAGAGGACACAACATAATTAAACCATGGCTATATATTAAAAAAAAAAAAAGTCTCAGGGAAGGTCCAGTATTCTTAAAAGGTTTCATGGTTGTTATTCTCACTAGTCAAATATTTACAGGGGAAATTCTACCATCAAATTGAATCCCTAAATGCAATGGGAATGATGGAAACCCAGGGTTGCAAGACTCAAGTAATGTCACTTAATTGTCAAAGACAATTGAACCTCTCTGACCTTGCAAGACCAATTTAATACAGGTCATGGATATGTTATCAAAGTCCCCTGGTCAAAAGGTTTCCAAGGAACTTGAAAGATTGCAGGAAGCTACAATTATGAAGTGCTATGCATTCATATGGGCTTCCCTGGTGGCTTAGTTGGTAAAGAATCCACCTGCAGTGCGGGAGACCTGGGTTCAATCCCTGGGTTGGGAAGATCCCCTGGAGCCCCATGGCAACCTATTCCAGTATGCTTGCTTGGAGAGTTCCCATGGACAGAGGAACCTGGCAGGCTGCAGTCTATGGAGCCGCAAAGTCGGACACAGCTGAACAGCTAAGCACACATATGTATTCTCTCCAGTCACCTGGATGCGAAGGTTTCTTTGAAATGTTTGCTACTGTTTCTCTGTGCTTTTACCATACAACAAAATCCATTATCCGCACAGTATTCACTTCCCAGTAATGCTATCTTTATGCTTTTTTAAACATATTTTTCCTACCGATATGCTATTGAAAAGCAATGACAAAACAATTAATTATAAAAGAGCTTGTATATGAAGAATCACAGCTTCAAGGATTTCAAGTTTATAAATTATTTTACCTTTTATAACATTTTAATAAGGTGTCTGCAATCATATTTCCATTTTAAATAGCTCTAAGTAACTTTCCTAAGATCACAAGCTAATGAGGCAGAACCAGAATCTTGAAGCCACATGGTCTGAGTTCCAGAGGTTCTGCTTTTCAACTTTATCACTTCAGGAATTACTTTCCAACCAAAATATTAATAATACTGATAAGATTAAGGCATTTTTCTTTTCTCCATGGCACCAGCTTTTTCTGCTTTGCTGGGCACATAATAGAAGACATATGTCACTCATCTTGGGGTCAAACATCCCCAACTTAAGGAATTAGGAAAGACACAATTGCAAACTTCCAAAACAAAGAGGTTTTTGTTGTTGGTTTTGTTTGGTTTGGAGATTTTTGTTATTGTTTTAGTTGTCAGAGCCTATCTCTTATCCAATCAGTTATGACTGGGTAAATAGAGTCACATGGTAAAAACATGGCTGCCTAGAATCACCCAAAGGAGCTAAGACAAAGAATGGTTAAACCTGGAAAATACTTGGATGTTAGTGACTTATTTCAAAGTTAATTCTAAAGAACAGCTTTCAGAGAAATTTCATAACAGAGTTAGATATTGAAATTGTATACAAACTCAGGACTGTCTATGTAAACTAATATACTACCGTGTTGAAGATATTTCACAGAAAGTAAGGTATATGATGATATTCATTTAAAAGAAACAAACAAATTTTAAAGTACTTCGCAGCTGTTATTGTGTTTACTTCTTTTCAATATATCCAGAAGTCTGTGAAAGTAATCTAAGTAGATATTTAAGAAATATTGTCCATTGTGTACTAAAGTTTCTCATTGTATTTTAGTGTACATTTTCTTACTCCTTACCAGTTGTAATAAAATTAGTGTTTGCTGGGACCAAGAATACAAGATAAATAATTGAATCAGTCTGTTGTAACACAACTAGGAATGTCCCCAAGTTTATTACTCTTGCCTACAATTCCAATTAAATTCATTAAAATGTATTTTAGCTATGTAGTCAATTCAGAGAAAGAAAGGTAAGAATGTAATTAAACATGAAAATAATATTGTAAAGCAAGATAGATGCATGAACATCTAATGTCGACATATGTGTTCTGAGTTTCTATCAATCTTAAATAAAAAAAAATATGTTGAAGTCACAGAAGTGGGCAATAGAATTTCAGTAGTGTTTACCAGGGGTTGGGAGTGAGGATAGAGAATGGGGAGATGGGAAAGGCTGGTCAAAGATTTCAGGCTACAAGATGAATGCATTTTGTGAATCCAGTGTTCAGTCTAAAAACTATACTTAATAATATCATGCTGTATAGTTGAAATTTGCTGAGAGTAAAACTTAAGTGTTCTCATCATAAAAAAATAAAAAATTTTGAAAAGAAGTAACCACGTGAGATGATGAATCTGTTAATTAACCTGATTATGCTACTCATTTCACAAAGTATACATATGTCAAATCATCATGGTATTACACTTTAAGTATATACAAATTTATTTATAAATTACATCTCACCTAAAATAAATGTAATATAAATTTTAAAATAGTATAACAGCTTGACAGGAAAAATATTATTTTATTTTCCATATTTATGAAATGAATATATTCAAGGTGAGAAAAAGACATATATATACCTATAGCTTTATTTTTTTTCCTCAGAATCACACAAGCACATATATGGCAAAAGAAACAAAAGGCGCTATGGAAAAATTAGATCTCAAGGCTAGAACTGCCTTATGGTAAATACAGTGAACAATGCAGTAAATTGCATTAAATTATTTATTTATTTCAGTATAATGGAAGGGATGTAATTTGGAAGAGGTATACAGCTATGATCCTTCAACAGCATTTTTTTAATGATATAAGTGTGGTTGAGTTAGATTTGATAAAGAGGGGAGGTAGCACACAGTTTTCACATTTTAACTTTTCTGAAAATGGAAATATTTAATAATTTATAGATGAAGCAAAAACTATCAAATCATACAATATTTGTGGCATAATGACTTTCAATATACTTTTTGTCATATTTATTTATATAGTTTCAACTTCATGTTTACTTGATAGACTAAATTGAAGCTGAGAAAAACATTTTATGACTTAATGAATCTCAGTCAATTAATCTTCTGACCTTTTTTCATTTCTCATAAAACTGCTCATTTCAATTAGGTACCAACTTGATCTAGAGTCAACCTATCATTTTTCTCCCTTTCTGCAGAATTTTCTTTTTATTTATAGTAGTTTTACATAGATGGAGAAAAAGAGATCTAAACATATTAATATTCAATCTATATTTAGTGCTCAAAATGACATATTGTGTTTGGTGATTCTGCATGAAACCTCACACATGTTTTCAAAAGCCAGTGAAAGATAATGAAAAAATCATATACAAGTATCAATATGTAATATTTCCCATAATGAATCATTCCCAATCCTATAGGGCTGTTTTTGCGTATGTAGTTTACAAGAGCAATTATGAGAAATGAATTCTAGCTAAGTGTGTAAAGATTACATAGGAGAGAGACTAGAAAAACTATCAAAACATTATGTAATAATGTTTTCCTCTTTAAAATGGCAGGATGTCAAAGGGAAAGTTTAAAGACACTTGAATAAATAGCGAAAGGAGCTTATAATATGTCACAGAGCTAAACTTAATTCTACTAATTTGAAATATTGCTTTGAATGATGAACTAAGAAGACCTCTCACTGGCCATTTAAAAGAAGTGAAGTGAAGTGAAGTGAAAGTCACTCAGTTGTGTACGACTTTTTGTAACCCGATAGACTATACAGTCCATGAAATTCTCTAGGCCAGAATACTGGAGTGGGTAGCATTTCCCTTCTCCAGGGAATCTTCCCAACCCAGGGATCGAACCCATGTCTCCTACATTGCAAGTGGATTCTTTACCAGCTGAGTCGCATTTAGCTGGTGTGTATCAAAAAGTCGATGTTAACAAGGACAAGACCTTTATATTTTCAGAACTTTTAGTGAACTCTAAGAGAAGTTCCTATAACCATCTTTCTTCTATTTAAATGCAATTGCCCCACTTCATACTGAGATGTCAGTGGCCCACTCATTAAATACATTGTACACTGCTAATATGCTCCTTTTTAATTAAGTTTTCTCTGCACTGGAAGATTAAGAGTTCATGGAGAGTATACCCAGGGGAAATTGTCTGTGTTATCTAGCATCAAAATTCAACACTTTTTTAATGGAATGAGTAAAAAAAAAAGAACCGTGATCTTAAAAATTCAACTTAACCTGTTAATGTTACTGTATTTTCTGTCATTTTTCTTCCTTGAAATTACCTAGTCCAGGTAAATTACATATTGTCTCCAAACTTCTTGTTACAGTAAAGAACTCTGTGGTCTCTTGCTTTGATTTACCTAAACATTTCAATTACTGTCTGGAAAAAAAATGATAAACACAAAGAGAATCTAAATTATTTCAATATTTAGCAACAATAGGAATTTAATAATAATTACAACAGAAATAATATTCCTAATTGGTGCTAAAGTTAATGAGAACTTATTGATTAATAAATGAGGTATAAAAATCATATTCACTTGAGGTAGCTATTGCATATGTTTTATATAAAAAGCTACACTGCTCTTAAGTGTGGAGCTAAAAATGAAATCCATACATTTTGTCTTCTAGAAGTGCATTCTTATTTTACTGTTATGTCTTACTCTTTTCTTCAATCCACTTGAATTTTGGTGAGCCTGTTACTAAACCAACACTTGGGTCCACTTACCCGCCTGTGTGCACAGTAAAACCAACATGCTGACACCACGTTGTGGTGAAGGAGAATTCAGCAACTATTGTAAGGTGCCAAACAAGGGCTCCTGGACAGCCAGTGCTTATGAAGCTGAAATTCCCATGATGGGTTTCAGCAAAGCATTTTTAAGAGCCAGGTGAGAGAAGGAAGTCCCAAGGTATATGATCAGCTTGTGCACAATTCTCTGATTGGTTAATGGTGAGATGTCAATGTCACAGTTCAGTTCAGTTCAGTCGCTCAGTCGTGTCCGACTCTTTGTGACCCCATGGCCTGCAGCACACCAGGCCTCCCTGTCCATCACCAACTCCTGGAGTTTACTCAAACTCATGTCCATTGAGTCAGTGATGCCATCCAACCAGTGTCACAGGAGTCAACATTATCAACCTTTAGACTCCAGTACCTGGGGGCTACATGCTCATGTTCATCAAGTAGTTAATTTCTTCCATTTGGCGGCAGTTTAAGCATCTGTAAAACAAGCCAGAAAATGTACATCAGATAACATCACCTAGGTGAAAATGGAGCTATAACAGAGGATGGAAGAGGGGGCTGTTTTGGGAAGATCCCATAGGGTTCAACTTGGTTATAAACTGAAAGTCAAATATATGTAATCCAGGCTCAGGGGTGAGGAATCCACCTGCAATGCAGGAGACACGGGTTCAATCCCTCGATCAGGAAGATCCCCTGAAGGAGGGAATGGCAACCCACTCCGGGATTCTTGCCTGAAAGATCCCATGGACAAAAGAGCCTGGAAGGCTAGAGTCCACGGGGTGACAAAGAGTGAGACACGGCTGATCACAATCTCTATTCAGGTCCTGATAAAGGCAAAAATCTCATGGTAGTGGAGGGGTGGACTTATTTTCTGCATACAGATTTTTTATAGTTGCAAGAGTTAGGAGGTTAGAATAGGGAAACAGGGTCCAAAATGGTGGTTACAGAAAGTGGTGGCTGGAAGAACCACACAGAGGGCAAACAGAGGAAAGAAAAAAGCCTGTGAAAAGGGAGACTGCAGGCCAGAGTGAGAACCCAGGAAAATACACCTGGCATGTCCCTTTCCCTGATTAGCTTTGAGCATATGTCCTACTTACATTCCCTTCTCTGATTAGTCCAGGGTACAAGCTCTGTTTTACAGGGGAAATAGCCAGTTAAGCCCCAGGAACTGCCAAGGGAAAAGGAGAAAAAGTATAAAGTGGGAAGCCACAACAGATCTCTCCACTCCTACAGGGGTTGACCCACTCTCACATCTCGAGAGTGTGTCGTCTGCTTCCTGCTTAACAAATCGTGCCTGCTTGAGCTGTACTGGTCCGTCATTTCTATTTCAATTCTTTACTACAATGAGACAAAAATCGAGGAAGAAAACCAACCAGACACAAGGAGAAATCACAATCAAACAATGGAGAAGTTACAGATACCTTCACCAGATGACCAAAATGAATGTCAGCAAAACAACAGATAAACATTATTGCTTCGGAATGCCTTACCCTGAGAATGACATCATAATATGTATGAGGCATTTTGTTTGAGGATAGAAAACCTGAATAAAATAAGTAGAAATTATTAACAAACACAAAATGAGACACATTTTATGCAAAAAGAAGATGGGTTTATTATTTTTAAAAACTTAAACAAGAACAAGAAGACTAATAGACTACTTTGAATTTAAGGAAAGTAAAGAGAATTCACAAAAAAGAGACAGTATTTGATTTTAGACTTTGTCCTGTAATGAAGGAAAGTAATTACTATAGAGAATATTATTTGGTTAATTGACAAAAAATTGAATAGGGACAACTGATTAGGTGAAAGTAACCAGGAGACAGACTAACTAAAGTCAGTCACTTGGGTGTCCAGTGCCTAAGTAACTGATCCCCACAGGGAAGACACTTTGCTTTTCCAATTGCATTTTAGAATCAGTTTCTCAATTTCTAAAATAAAACCTGGTAAGATTTTGACACTGCATTATCCTATTAATATGTTGCTGAATTCTATTTGCTAATATTTTATTAAAAACATCTGCATTTATATCTATAATACGTAGGATGTTGGTTGTAGATTTTTGTTTTGCTTTCTTTTCACAATTTTTTTTAGGGCTTCCCTGGTGGCTCAGATGGTAAAGCGTCCGCCTACAATGCAAGAGGCCAGGTTTGATCCCTGAGTCTGGAAGATCCCCTGGAGAAGGAAATGGCACTTCACTCCAGTACTCTTGCCTGGAAAATCCCATGAATGGATGAGGCTGGCAGGCTACAGTCCATGGGGTCGCAAAGAGTCGGACACGACTGAGCGACTTCACTTTCACTTTCACAATTTTTTTGTTTATCTATTTGTTTTGGTATAGGGTAATGCTGGCTTAATAAAATGAGTTAAGAAGTACTTTTTCTCATTTTCTGAAAGAATTTGTAAAGAAATAACATTTTTCTTATATAAATGTTTAGTAGAATTAATCAGTGAAACTTTCAGGACATAGAGTTTTCTTTAAGAAAAACTTATTACAAATAATAATTAAATTTATATATTTAGCTTTTCAAGTCACTAATTTTTGCTGAGCTGAGGTTTTTGGAAGAATTTGTCTAATACATTTAAATTATCAATTTTATTGTCATAATGATGCTTATAACTCTACCCAGGTGGTGCTAGTGGTAAAGAACCCTAGTGATAAAGAAGAACCTGCCAATGCAGGAAACTAAGAGAAGAGGGTTAGATCCTTGGGTTTGGAAGATTCCCTGAAGGAAGAAATGGCCACCCATTCCAATATAATTGTCTGGAGAATACCATGGACAGAGGAGCCTCTTTTTGGAGGCTCAGAGTTTATTTTTTTGGAGGAATTTGTCTAATACATTTAAAATATCAAGTTTACTGTCATAATGATGTTTATTATATGCCAATGAAAGTCAAAGTGTCCGGCACTCAGCCATGTCTGGCTCTTTGTGATCCCATGGGCTGTAGCCCCACCAGGCTCCTCTGTCCATGGTATTCTCCAGCAAGAATTCTGGAGTGGCTAGCCATTCCCTTTTCCAGGGGATCTTCCTGACCCAGGGATGGGGCTCCAGTCTCCCATACTGTGGGCAGATTCTTTACCATCTGAGCCACCAGGGAAGCCTCATAACATGCCAATGTGCTGTGCTTAGACACTTAGTCGTGTCCGACTCTTTGTGACCCCAGGGACTGTAGCCCACCAGGCTCTTCTGTCCATGGCAATTCTCCAGGCAAGAATACTGGAGTGGGTTGCCATGCTCCTCCTGGGGATCATTCCAACCCAGGGATAGAACCCAGGTCTCCAGTATACCAGGTGGATTTTTACCATCTGATCCAACAGGGAAGTCCATTAAACCAATATCATCTGGTAAATTATCAAATCTGCAGAGTTATGCCCTCTTTTCTTCCATATATGGGGAGTTTGCATTTCTCTCTCTTTTTTTTTTCTTTTCTTCTAGCTAAATTCTGATAAAAGCTATCAGTATTTTCCAAGAATCAGTGCTGATTTCAGTGATTTTTTCCCCAAATTTTACTGTGATAAAATATATATAAAACATTATTCATCATCTTAATCATTCAGAGTACACATTTGAGAGGTACTAAGTACATTCACATTGTTGTTCAACCATCACCACTATGATCAGAACTACTTTCATCTTGCAAAACTGAAATTATTAGTATACACACACTAAACAATAACTCTCATCCCACCATCCCCTCATCCTGAGAAATTATTCTAATTTCTGTCTCTGTGATTTTGACTACTCTAAGTACCTCACAGAAGTGGGCTCATACAAGGTATTTTTTTTGTGTGTGACTGGCTTATTTTACTTATCACGATGTCCTTGATCATGTTGTAGCATATGCCATTAAGTATTTTCAAGGCTAAATAATATTCCTTTGCATTACATACGTCATTTTGCCTATTCATTCATTTGCTAATGGTCATCTGGGCTGCTTCTGGGCTTTAGCTACTGTGAATATATTTGCTATAAAAATAAGTGTGCACATTGTTCATTGAGATCCTGTTTTCAAGGTTTTTGTGTCATATCCAGAGGTGGCATTGCAGAATCACATGATAAAATATTTTTAGTATTTTAAAGTTCTCCATACCAGGCTTCAACAATATATGAATTGAGAAATTCCAGATGTTCAAACTGGATTTATAAAATGCAAAGGAATCAGAGATCAAATTGCCAACATCCATTGGTCATCAAAAAACTAAGGGAGTTCCACAAAAACATCTACTTCTGCTTTATTCACTATGCCAAAGCTTTTGACTGTGTGGATCACAACAAACTGTGGAAAATTCTTCAAGAGATGGGAATACCAGACCACCTTATCTGCCTCCTGAGAAATCTGTATGCAGATCAAGAAGCAACAGTTAGAACTGGAAATGGAACAACAGACTGGTTCCAAATCGGGAAAGGAGTACATCAAGGCTGTATATTGTCACCCTGCTTATTTAACTTCTATGCAGAGTACATCATGAAAAATGCTGGGCTGAATGAAGCACAAGCTGGAATCAAGATTGCCGGGGGAAATATCAGATATGACATTACCTCAGACATGCAGATGACACCACCGTCATGGCAGAAAGTGAAGAAGAACTAAAGAGCCTCTTGATGAAAGTGAAAGAGAAGAGTGAAAAAGTTGGCTTAAAACTCAACATCCAGAAAACTAAGATCATGGCATCTAGTCCCATCATTTCATGGCAAATAGATGGGGAAACAATGGAAACAGTGAGAGACTTTGTTTTGGGGGGCTCCAAAATCACTGCAGATGGTGACTGCAGCCATGAAATTAAAAGACGATTGCTCCTTGGAAGAAAAGCTATGACCAACACAGATAGCATACTAAAAACCAGAGACATTACTTTGCCAAAAAGGTCTGTCTAGTCAAAGCTATGATTTTTCCAGTAGTCATGTATGGATGTGAGAGTTGGACCATAAAGAAAGCTGAGCACCAAAGAGTTGATGCTTTTGAACTGTGGCATTGGAAAAGACTCTTGAGAGTCCTTTGGACAGCAAGGAAATCCAACCAGTCCATGCAAAGGAAATCAGTCCTGAATATTCATTGGAAGGACTGATGCTGAAGCTGAAACTCCAATACTTTGGCCACCTGATGCAAAGACCTGACTCATTGGAAAAGACCCTTATACTAGGAACGATTGAAGGTGGGAGAAGGGGACAACAGAGGATGAAGTGGTTGGATGACATCACCAAGTCAGTGGACATGAGTTTGAGTAAACTCTGGGAATTGGCGATGGACAGGGAGACCTGGCGTGCTGCAATCCATGGGGTCACAGAGAGTCGCTCACGACTGAGCGATTGAACTGAACTGAACTGAGGAACTCCCATGCCATAGTGTTTTTCACAGCATCTGTATCACCTTAAATTTCTGGAAAGAGTCTAGAGGTTTCCAATTTTTCTTGATTCTCATCAATACTTGCTATTTGTTGTTGTTGTTGTTATTTTGATAGTAACCATTCTAACAGGTTTGAGATAGTATTTCTTCACAGTTTTTATATGTCCTCATAATACTGTTAAACATCTCTACATGGGCCTATTGATAATGCAAACATCCTCTTTAAAGAAATGCCTGTTCAAGTTATTTGCCCATTCTAGAGTCAGATTATTTTCTTGTTGTTGAGTTTTAAATGTGCTTTTGTACATTCTGGATATAGTCCCTTATCAGTTACATGGTATACAAATATTTCCTCACATTCTGAAGGCTTCATATAATGCACAAAATTTTTTTTTTTTAATTTTTATGAAGCTAAATTTGTCCATATTCTCTTTTGTCATCTCTGCCTTTGTTGTCATATCTGAGAAACCATTGCGAAATCAATGTAGTGAAGTTTTTGCCTTATGTTTTCTGCTAAACATTTTATAGTTCTTATCTCTTAAATTTAAATCTTCCATCAATTATGAGTTAACATTTTTATGTTGTGCTTAGTAAAAGTCCAACTTCATTCTTTTATATGTGAATATCCTGTTTTTCCAGAACTTTATGTTGAAGAGACTGTCCTTTCTCCATTGAATTATCTTGACATCCTATTTGAAATCTTTTGACCGTATATGTGAATTTTCTAAGTATCTTATGATCTATGAACAAAGATTTTTCTACATGTTCCTTCCCATTTTGGATGTGTTTTTTTTTCCCCCATTATCTTTATTCCCTGATTTTTTTCTCTCATAACTGCTTTGTTGTTATTAATTTTTTTTAAATTTGTTTTGTTTGTTTGTTTTACCTTGGCTGGCTTATAACACCTTCAAGGAGTCTGTGACACATCCTCCCCCACTTCCTTCCAGCTTCCTTAATCCCCATGGTGTGACATCTGATATCAGAGTTTAGTAGCTGAACCATTTTAAGCTTGTCAATTCCAGTCTTCATTTTTTAAATTATATTCAGTCAATTTTGCTTATTTCTATTTTCCTTAGGATATAAATTATGGTACACTCGATCCTGGTGTCCTGCTTTGTTCTTTTTTCTTCCTTACCAAGTATTCTAACATTATTTGCAAAAAATAAGTTTAATTTGTGCTTTAAAAATCCTAGATATTTAAATCAATTATATTGTATTTGACTTTTAGAATTATTTTTGCCCAAATCAATATATTAGCAATATCCCACAAAGCTTAAACTTAGTTTAAACATTTAAAACATTGTCACTATGATGAATTTATTTTTATATTCTTAAGAGAGGTGAAAACTATAAGAACTGGTCTAAAATCAGTAAAGAAATAGAAAAGACAAGGAAGGAAAATAGAAAGAAGCATCAAAAAAGGCTGGAAATTTAGATTAGATTTTTTTCAGTGGAACTTTTTTTCCAAACACAAAAAATTGTTATTTGCTTTTGATCCATCCATTTATTAAAAAAAAAAAATTATTGAGTACCTTTCATGTGTGATATTCTAAATATTGGGGATGGCATGGCAAGCAATACAATAAGATCACTTCTCACATACTTGCTTTATGTGCTAGCAGAGGAAGCAATTAAAAATCAATTAAACATGTAAATACAAAGATTTCAATTTAAATTCTATAAAATTAAACAAGTGAATGTAAGAAAATCAGCAAAGGTGGGAAATATCATCTCCTTAAAGCTAAAATATAGCAAATTGGCATTTCTGTGAGGAATTCAGATAGCCATCACATGACTAGAAGTCAAATATCAAGTTATTCAAGGATTCAAGAAAAAAAACCTAGCAGCTGAGTCAGTAAATACAAAGGCTCTGAGGTAGGAATGTACTTTCTATAGCCAAGGAACTGAAAGAAAAATTGTTGCTTAAATATAGTTAAAGTGGAAAAGAATGTAATTAAGTGAAATTAGAGTACTGAAGACTCATAGGAATATCTTAATTTTCTGAAGGCCATTTTAAAGAAACAGAAGTCATTGGAAGAATTTTAGCCAGATAGGATGCTATGTAATTTCCAATCAAATAAGATTATTCTGATCTCTAGAGAGGCATTAGAATGCGAAAGTGCAAACAGAAACACTTTTGACAAAAGAATGTGATTATCTTGGTGGGATAACAAAGTAGGTTTAGGTGAGAAAGAAAGATAAATAGCTGGTTGTTGATAAAAGCAAAATAAGTCAAATAAACATAGTTTATTGTCATATGTTATAAAACAGGGCAGTTTTACAACTATTAGCCACAAATTTTCTTTTAACTATCAAGTTGCATAGATAAATCTGAGATTTGAAAGAAAATTATTGACTCAGACATATGTTTTAACATTATCAACAAATATTTCATATCACCCCACTATTTTGTACATATTCAAAGACTTGAAATGTTCTAAATATTAATTTTTCTATAGTTCTATACATCTGAGTCTCTTTTTCTGTTTTGCATATAGGGTTATCGTTACCATCTTTCTAAATTCCATATATATGTGTTAGTATACTGTAATGGTCTTTATCTTTCTGGCTTACTTCACTCTGTATAATGGGCTACAGTTTCATCCATCTCATTAGAACTGATTCAAATGAATTCTTTTTAATGGCTGAGTAATATTGCATGGTGTATATGTACCACAGCTTCCTCATCCATTCGTCTGCTGATAGGCATCTAGGTTGCTTCCATGTCCTGGCTATTATAAACAGTGCTGCAATGAACATTGGGATGCACGTGTCTCTTTCAGATCTGGTTTCCTTGGTGTGTATGCCCAGAAGTGGGATTGCTGGGTCATATGGCAGTTCTATTTCCAGCTTTTTAAAAAATCTCCACACTGTTTTCCATAGTGGCTGTACTAATTTGCATTCCCACCAACAGTGTAAGAGGGTTCCCTTTTCTCCACACCCTCTCCAGCATTTATTGCTTGTAGACTTTTGGATAGCAGCCATCCTGACTGGTGTATAATGGTACCTCATTGTGGTTTTGATTTGCATTTCTCTGATAATGAGTGATGTTGAACATCCTTTCATGTGTTTTCTAGCCATCTGTATGTCTTCCTTGGAGAAATGTCTGTTGAGTTCTTTGGCCCATTTTTTGATTGGATCATTTATTTTTCTGGAGTTGAGCTGGAGGAGTTGCTTGTATATTTTTGAGATTAATCCTTTGTCTGTTGCTTCATTTGCTATTATTTTCTCCCAATCTGAGGGCTGTCTTTTCACCTTGTTTATAGTTTCCTTTGTTGTGCAAAAGCTTTTAAGTTTCATTAGGTCCCATTTGTTTATTTTTGCTTTTATTTCTAAAATTCTGGGATGTGGGTCATAGAGGATCCTGCTGTGATTTATGTCGGAGAGTGTTTTGCCTATGTTCTCCTCTAGGAGTTTGATAGTTTCTGGTCTTACATTTAGATCTTTAATCCATTTTGAGTTTATTTTTGTGTATGGTGTTAGAAAGTGTTCTAGTTTCATTCTTTTACAGGTGGTTGACCAGTTTTCCCAGCACCACTTGTTAAAGAGGTTGTCTTTTTTCCATTGTATATCCTTGCCTCCTTTGTCGAAGATAAGGTGACCATAGGTTCGTGGATTTATCTCTGGGCTTTCTATTCTGTTCCATTGATCTATATTTCTGTCTTTGTGCCAGTACCATACTGTCTTGATGACTGTGGCTTTGTAGTATAGTCTGAAGTCAGGCAGGTTGATTACTCCAGTTCCATTCTTATTTCTCAGGATTACCTTGGCTATTCGAGGTTTTTTGTATTTCCATACAAATTGTGAAATTATTTGTTCTAGTTCTGTGAAAAATACCGTTGGTAGTTTGATAGGGATTGCATTGAATCTATAGATTGCTTTGGGTAGTATAGCCATTTTGACAATATTGATTCTTCCAATCCATGAACACGATATATTTCTCCATCTGTTTGTGTCCTCTTTGATTTCTTTCATCAGTGTTTTATAGTTTTCTATGTATAGGTCTTTTGTTTCTTTAGGTAGATATACTCCTAAGTATTTTATTCTTTTTGTTGCAATGGTGAATGGTATTGTTTCCTTAATTTCTCTTTCTGTTTTCTCATTGTTAGTGTATAGGAATGCAAGAGATTTCTGTGTGTTAATTTTATATCCTGCAACTTTACTGTATTCATTGATTAGCTCTACTAATTTTCTGGTAGAGTCTTTAGGGTTTTCTATGTAGAGGATCATGTCATCTGCAAACAGAGAGAGTTTCACTTCTTCTTTTCCTATCTGGATTCCTTTTACTTCTTTTTCTGCCCTGATTGCTGTGGCCAAAACTTCCAAAACTATGTTGAATAGTAGTGGTGAAAGTGGGCACCTTTGTCTTGTTCCTGATTTCAGGGGAAATGCTTTCAATTTTTCACCATTGAGGGTGATGCTTGCTGTGGGTTTGTCATATATAGCTTTTATTATGTTGAGGTATGTTCCTTCTATTCCTGCTTTCTGGAGAGTTTTAATCATAAATGGATGTTGAATTTTGTCAAAGGCTTTTTCTGCATCTATTGAGATAATCATATGGTTTTTATCTTTCAATTTGTTAATGTGGTGTATTACATTGATTGATTTGCGGATATTAAAGAATCCTTGCATTCCTGGGATAAAGCCCACTTGGTCATGATGTATGATTTTTTTAATATGTTGTTGCTGAATTCTACCAAAAATTTAGAGAAGAGCTAACACCTATATTACTCAAACTCTTCCAGAAAATTGCAGAAGAAGGTAAACTTCCAAACTCATTCTATGAGGCCACCATCACCCTAATTCCAAAACCAGACGAAGATGCCACAAAAAAAGAAAACTACAGGCCAATATCACTGATGAACATAGATGCAAAAATCCTTAACAAAATTCTAGCAAACAGAATCTATAGTCTTTTAATTATATAATTTTATAAACATGTGTCTTCCCACAAGACATATAAAGAATTATAATATTCAATTATCTAAAAGTTATCTGTGTTAATAGGAGATGTTTTTATATTAATATTATGATGACCTTGGAGCTAATATAGTTAGAAAATGGAAAAGCTGGGCTTTTATAAAATATTTTCAAATATGTCATTTCCTTCAATTCCCATCTATTTCTCACCAAATTAGCTATACAAATGCCATTTAATACAACTCCATCTTACCCTTAATTTCTGATACTGGTCAGTTTGGGGACATGTTGGCAAACAGTTTTGAGAATCTAGGATTAATGCTTATGAAATGATATATTATTCAAATAATAAAGGAAGATCTTAAGCTAGGCGATTTCAAGTATGTTCTTAAGGACATATGATACTAGACCTATGTAGAATTAATGAGTTGCCTAAAGCCAGGATCATTTTATCTCTTTCCCAAGTCCTAAATCCCTGAAATTTGAAACACTTTATCTTTCAAGTTATGACACCCATTTTTATTTCAGATATTGCAAGATATTCACATTTTACTATCATTTTCATGAAACAAGTTTGAAAAGTCTTTGTGATAAAAAGTAACAATTTTTTTTAAAAGATATCCCTGAGTTCTTTGAAAACAATCTATTTATTATTAGAACTGACACAATTGCTTCATAGATTGGTATTCAGAGTGCAGTTGAGTCTGGATGAATTGTGACATTGCCAGTTTGTCAGTGGAAGTAATATGAATTGTTCATGAAAATAAGTCAGTAGCATATGATCAATGGAAATCTCAAAGCACTTGATTTTATCATTAAATACTTTCAGTTAATAAAATGTTCATTGGAATGAAATAAATGACACTATTTTGTGGAAGACAGTGCTCATTGTCAAGACATAATGGATAGAACTCAAATATAATGTGTTGTGAACACATTTTTCCTGCTCAGAAAGCAAAATAGAATGGAAGAATATGTGGAAGATTAAAAGACTGTAGCTATTGTAGCAAAATTGGAAGATAATTTAAGATAACACTGACTCATAAATTAACCATTTCTATTCTTAGTAGTAAATAAAAGTAAAGTTAGTTACAGGATTGAAAGTTGAAAAGTAGGGGAATGTTTCACTATTTTAGAAGAGTCCAAGAAGGAGAATCTTAGACTTAAAATTAATCTTTGAAATATGTCTGTATATGGTTCATTTGTGTGCATAAGTATAAAATTAACCAATTACTGTATGTAATTATCATTATTCTCCCTGGAAAACATTGTATAATAAGCTCTTTCTTTTTCCAAATTATTGCCATTAATTCTTCCTGTTATTTCAATACATTATTTCAACCATGTTTACAAGTAAACACATATAGACTGGATACAGACATTTTATATTAATATAATTCAATATTTCCCTTAGTAGCCCTTTCTATTCACTCAACTTTATTATGTATGATTCAGCTAACTATTCTCCAGGCTATTTATGTCAGTGAGTCACTTATATCTTCCCTTTAGGCTTCTTTTCTTATCTGTATTTGAATGAGAGTCCTTTGAAATAGAATTCTAGAGGCACAGTTCTAAAAATAAACTAAAGAACCATCTCTGAAACATTTTGGACAAAGGAGCACATTTCTTATTTTAAAAGACCTTCAGTATCTTCTCTCAAATTTTTTGCTAAATTATGAAAGCATTCGTATTGTTTCCATTCCATTCAGATTAGGCAAACTTCCAGAAACATCATAAGCATATTTGTAAAACATATCCATGCTAGCACCATAAGTGAATTTAGTCCTTGAATACATGTATTTTTGTATAGCTTTCCTCAAACTAGATTCTTGATAAAAATCCATGTTGCTGACAGCTTTTTTTATAATTGTGTTCTGAAAGTCAAAAAGGAGCTGGCAAAATAACAAAACGTAGGACTCTAGCCTACATGAAATTAATTCAAATTCAAAAATGCAACTTTTCAAAGTGTAACTTACAAAATTAGATTAAAAGAAATTACAAAATGTGTTTGATAAGAAAAAAAATTAAACTGTAAGATCTTTCTATATAATTCAAATATTTAGACCATTTTAGACAAAGAAAGTCAGTAGCCTTTCAATGATTTTGAGCAACAACCTAGACCTCTAGGTCACCCATGTAGCCCACCAGGCTCCTCTGTCTATGGGATTATCCTAGCAAAAATAGTGGGGTGACTTGCTATTTCCTCCTCCAGGGGATCCATTTTCCTGACCCAAGTTTCAAACCATGTCTCCTGCATTACAAGCAGAATCTTTTCCTGCTGAGCAATCTAAGAAGCCCATATATATGGAAACTGCATATATATGTATATGTATACACACACACAAACTGGAATACATAAACCTCTATTTTAACTTATTAGAGAATTATTGTTCTTTGCTTTGGTAGTATATATTAACTTCAAAAGAGAATATTTTTTAAATGCATTATCCTAAATAAACCTGGGAAGCAATGATAAAGCAGAAAGCATTAATTTGGGATCAAATAATTGCAATTCAGGTCACACAGATTTGAATAGCAACCTAAACAGTGTACCAATGAGGATCAAAATTCAGGGGCTTTTAAAGACAAAACAGGGAGGTTTGCAGTACAGATTTTTATTTGGAGTTGGAGGCAGAAGTTGATCACCACTCACCAGGATTGAGCACTAAGGCTATTGCTAGAGGGAGAAAAAGTCCACTGCTCTGACAATTTGCAAGTGTTCTTTCAGAGTTCTTCAAAACTAATTTGGCCAATTCAAAAGTTCATGTTTCCACCAGGTGAAGACATGTATTAATACCTCTTTAATGGTAGTTCAGCTGGTGAAGAATCCACCTGCGGTGCAGGAGACCTGGGTTCGATTCCAGGGTTGGGAAGATCCCCTGGAGAAGGGAAAGGCTACCCACTAAAGTATTCTGGCCTGGAGAATTCCATGGACTGTATAGTCCATGGAGTCACAAAGTGTTGGACACAACTGAGCGACTTTCACTTTCACTTCTAATGGCCTCTTGGATCCATTGAAAAGGATCCATTAAAAACCCCTTGATATAAGTGATTTCATTTTATTTTACAAAGGAGGTAACTTACTGAGTAAAGTCGTTTACTGATAATAAAGGCAATAACATGCTTCTTCTTGATCTAAAACAATTGTCCATTTTCAAGATCTGCATGAGAAACTTCTTTTAGATCTCAGTAGTGAGAAAAAAAAAAAATATATATATATATATATCGGTTTCCCTTGTTGCTATTTTAAGTAAACTAACACATTTTTAAATATGCATTTTTTGTTTGCACTTTACTAGAAAACTTAAAGCTAAATATGCTACTCTTGCTAAAGCAACTGGTATTCTTGCCTGAGAAATCCCATGGGCATAGGAGCCTGGCAGGTTACAGTTCATAGAGTTACAAACCAAACAAAACTTAGTGACTAAACAGTAATGCATTTTTCACACTAACTTTATTCTTCAGTTCATCTTTTTTTTTTTACTGTTTTTTTTTCCCACATTCAGATTTTCTCTTGTTATAATGTGTCATATAGATTACTGTAGGCAGACTTCTATTTTCTTTTTTATTGCTTTATATACTTTATCATATAGTTTAACAAAATATTAATTAGGTTAAAATTTTTCAAAAATATGTTGGACATGTTTAACATGTTTTGCTTATGCACTTCAGACTTTAAACTATAAAACTTTCTTTCAGGGATTAGTGTTACTGTGCACATTTCCTGAATCATTTTGAAGCTGCAATGTGATATGGAAACGTAAATGGCAACAGAATATCTGCCATTGCTGGGGCACTTATTCTAAACCAGGAACTATTATTGAATTTATATGATATGCATATGTGTTATTTTATAAATGTTATAAATTTTATAAACATCTGCTGCTTTCAAAATTTTGATGCTGATAAATGAATAATGTAAAATCACAAAAGTGACCTCAAAATTATATAAAATGAATGTAAAATCAATGTTCTATGATCTCCCTTCCACTTTCTTGCTACTTCAGCGAGGCAGTGAGTCCTTTATAATTGAAACACTTCATGCTTGTTCTATATCCAATTTGGTTAGCTCATGAAAAATTGCTTCCTAAATGTCACTCCTTTAAAAACTGTGAAGCAAAATATGAACCCAAAAAAGTCACTTATTGGATTGCTTACCATGAGGTATGTTCTGTGTAAAGTTCCAAGAAAAAGAAACAATCATTTCCACCTTAAAATCCAAAAGAAAAAAGTTTCCACCTTTAGTGTTTTGTATGTCAGTTTAATTTCAAATTTGTTCAGTGAATGTGAAGACAGGGAATCCAATTTCAATAAAGAATATCTACATTACTCTTTATGAGATCACTGGGAAACACTTACTACCATTATAAGCCTAAATTGCAATCAGTTTAAGGTTTTCCCTTGCCTGCTTCTAATTTATGATTATTTTTTTGCAAGGAACGATTTCAAAAATTATTACAACATGCATTAGTATCTACTCTCATACTTCTTGT
Source organism: Odocoileus virginianus (assembly GCF_023699985.2). Lineage (NCBI taxonomy): Eukaryota > Metazoa > Chordata > Mammalia > Artiodactyla > Cervidae > Odocoileus > Odocoileus virginianus. The sequence continues at coordinate 16,138,173 of NC_069687.1, read as the reverse complement.
CAACACAGTTCAGTTTCCCAATTAAATTATCTATGGCATCTGATTTTTGTTACTATTTTTTAATTAAAACATTAAAGTCATAAAAATGCTTGTATTTTGATATGCTATTTATACAAAAAGAAACTAAAGATGGCCAAACATTGATGTTCTTGCTTGAATGCTGATTGAAGATGCAATTCTTATAAAAGAAGTTATTATTGACTTCAATATAAATATTTCTTATCAGCTATAATCTTTCCTGTCAGAACCAAGCTTTCCTCAATTAATTTCTTTCCTTATTATTTGTTAACAAGAAACATACTTGTTTATTACAAGAATGCATTAAATTTCTCATCTTATGTTTAATAAAGTGATATATTCATTACTGTATACACAATATAAAGATATGGATACTGTAGGGCTTCCCAGTTTGTGCTAGTGGTAAAGAACTCATCTGCCAATGCAGGAGACATAAGAGATGTGGGTTCGATCCTTGGGTCAGGAAGATTCCCTGGAGCAGTGAAAGTCGCTCAGTCATGTCGGACTCTTTGCAACCCCATGGACTATACAGTTCACTGTATTCTCCAGGCCAGAATACTGGAGTGGGTAGTCTTTCCCATCTCCAGCAGGGAGAGAAAGGAAAGCTTTTCCCTTCTCCTGGAAGAGGAAATGGCAATCCACTCCAGTTTTCTTGCCTGGAGAATCCCGTGGACAGAGGAACTTGGTGGGCTCTGTCCATAGGGTTACAAGGAGTCAGACACAACTGTAGTGACTTAGTACACACAAATGCATGGACACTGTAAAGGTAAATACAGTATTTACAAACAAACAAACAAAAAAGAACTTTCTGATAGAAAAAGAAATAGACATCATTTTCTTTGAACATTTATCTTGGAAAACATGCAATTTTAAGGTCTTCCTCTGGTTCTCTGAGATGTTTTTAAACATTTTTGCCAGCTAAAAACCTCTTAGTTTTACAACCTACCAATGTTTCTTCAAGGGCCAAGGAACTATCTCTTTGAAATGCTATCATCAAGAAAAAGAGTGTCCCCATCTCCCAGTTTCTTTGGTAAGGTAGGAGGTTAATTTGCGTGGGTGCCTGTCTTTAAGTTCTGGCATAAAGATATGAGAAGTTTATTTTCCTTTGGAAAAAGTCAATTAGTTGATACAAATGGTCATCCTAAATACCAGGTGAATTTGGGATGTACCACATGTGACAAATGGTGCTGTTGTTTCCTTTTATGGAGGACTAGCTATCATTCATTTGTGAATCTGTATTTAATGGCTTGTGTCTGTTTGGCTGTATAAAGCGTAAGATTTCTTTCTGACTTCTCAATCTCTTTGGAAGATTGCCTGTGATGTCACATCAAATCCTGATTTAAAGCTTATTTAATAATGAAACTTTTATTTTTCATCTCTCTTTGCAGAGTTTTTTCTGACTTTGTAGGAGACTTTGTTTTTAATTACCCTACAATACTCTACATAATTTCCTATTTCAAAACTTCTGCCCAGTTGAGATCCTCAACCATAGGGATAATATACATTTAAATTATTTTTTCCTGAAACAGGAATTTCCAGGTCTTAGAAGATTGGAACTGTCCATCTTTTCGTGTAGAATTTAATAAATGAATGTTATAACCATATAAGAGGAAAGCTTCACACAGGCAATATTATAGTATGTGTGCATTGTGTGGAGACCTGTACACTGTGGTGTCTACCCCTAGAAGTGATTTTTTTCCTTAACTGTATGTAAAATATCAAGCAAGTACTTAGCAGACATTAGGATCTAGCTAGAACAACCAAAAGCAGTTTTTGTCTTTGTTTTTGTGCCATCAGAAATACCTCATTCCAAGCATCTGAAGATTGAAACCAAATTTCCAAATACAGTTCAAGGAGTGGGACTCTAGTGATGTTTGTTTTGCTTGGACTATAGGGTATGATAGGCTTCCCAGGAGGTGCAGTGGTAAAGAATCTGCTTGCCAAGGAGATGTCAGAGATCTGAGTTTGATCTCTGGGTGGGGAAGATCCTCTGGAGCAGTAAATGGCAACCCACTCTACTATTCTTGCCTGGAAGATTCCATGGACAGAGGAACCTTGTGAGCTACACTCCATGGGGTTGCAGAGTTGGACACGGCTGAGCACACATAGGGTGTAATATAAATCAATCTTGGAAAGGATTTAGATCTTAGAGAGTCCTCCAGAATCATCTGAAATAGGAGACATCCAGCTTCTTTTCTGCATAAACCTCCAAGATACTGGATTTTTTTTTCTATTAATAATAAAAGTTGCAAATTTAAAAAAAATGAACTAATTTTTGCTTGTTGCACCTTAATTTATACATAGACTCTGCCCTTCAAGGTAAAATCTGCTGGCCATGTGAAATCTTTTATCTATGATTTCTGTGTGGCTTATTGTATTTGAAAGTCAAAATCTTGTTAAATTTAGATGTACAGTAAAATGTGCTAAAACTCTTAGCAGACTGTGGTTCTTGCTCTCATTTCATCCCACTCTCAGCATCCATAGTTCTCTTACAGTGATAGTTCTCACCAGTGACAGCACTCCGCGTTCGATCCCTGAGTCGGGAAGATCCCCTGGAGAAAGAAATGGCAATCCTCTCCAGTATTCTTGCCTGGAGAATCCCATGGACAGAGGAGCCTGGTGGGCTTCCATCTATGGGATTGCAAAGAGTCGGACACTACTAAGCGACTAACACTTTCACTTTCTATGTCCTATTAACCATGTGTCTTGGAATTATTTTAGCAGTATTAGCTGTATTTTCCTGACTGTTTAGATTATTTGCTGTGAATTTTATTAACATTTCCTTTAAATACAGATCAATAAGTTTTAAACTAACACTGGCTTTGCTTATTTATTACAAATATTTCTATTGTTTCCTTCTACTAAAATATAACCTTTATGAGGACAGATATTTTGTCCAATTTTCTCACTACCAGATGTGTTTGGCACATAAATGTGTTTGGGATCATAAATGTTTATGGAATACATTTTTAAAATGCCATGAGTTTAAGAAATAATACGTGAGTTACTTAATTCACTATATATATATATATATATATATACACACATACATACATATCAGACCATCACATTGTACCCCCTAAATGTGTAAAATTTTATTTGCAATTATACCTCAACAAATCTGGAAAAAAAATAAATTTCTTATAGAAAAAGAGTATATTAATATTTTGATAAATTTTAATTTTAGAGAAAAACATGGTAAAAAGGTTATTACTGAATGAACTGTATGAAAACGTGTATATAAATTATACATATGTATCATTTATGTAAAACCATATATGAAATGTATTTACATTTTATACTAAAATCATAATTAATATGTAATAATATATGAATATGTAATAAGTAATATTCATCTTTGTATGTCAATAAATGTAAGAACACATTTGAAATCATCACTTTTATTCCTAATTGCATTGCAAAACTGAATATGTGAAAATGTGTTATTATTAACATATTGTGAGACATTTAGATTATTTTTTTTTGAGGGTATTACAAAACAAATCTCAGTAAGAATTCTCTGTAATCTGGTATTGATATGATTGATGGATTGCCTAAAGATTAATTCATCTAATTGGAATAGCTCAGTCATAAATTAGTACTGAGTTTTGTTAAATAACTATTCAGAAATATTTTACCAAGCTATCCCGTAAACTGTAGCAGCATAAAAACATCCACTTTTCCAAAGCCAACTCTTCTTACTTAAAACAACATTTGACAATCTACTGAATGAAAAATGACATTGTATTGTTCTTTTATTAGGTATATCTGCATACTAATAAGACTAATCATGCTTTTGCATACTTTTCTCACTAAGCTTTCTAATTGTGCTAGACTAAAGTGTTTTCAAAGCCCTCAGATGCCTGGTTCTCCAAAGTCTGGTCTAACATTCAGAGACATAAAATAGGGAAATAACTGAGTCACAACCTCTGAAATAGAAAAAAAAAATATGCAAGCAAATATTCATATCCCAAATAAAATTCATCCACTAAAACTCATGCTAGCATTGTTTCTCTCCTTGAAAACTTCCCAAACAAGCACATTTTGCATTGCCAAAAATAAACATCAGAAGGGAACTTGCCAACCAGCATTGTATTATACTACTGCTACTATAGCAATTAAAGAGCATAAACCTCTCAGAACTAGAATTCTAGAAAAATTTCAGAACAGGTTACAGCTTCATCAAATGATAGCGACAAAAAGTTAAATGTATTCAACAGATACAGGTACCCTTTTCAGAATTTGCTTTTACTCCCCTACACCCAACCCCTTCCTGCATGCTGCCCCTTTTCAGAATTTGCTTTTACTCCCCTACACTCAACAGATACAGGTAGATAAAATTCAGCTGTGTAGAATGAGCATGCAGTGACTAGGGGAAAAAAAAAAGAAAGCGTACTCCTCTGCCTGCTTCTTATCTGTTCTAAAACTCTCTAAGTTATTTGGGTGTCATACTCACTCAAAAAGAGGAATAGACACCAAATTATATAATTTCTAGTCTCACCTTTCATTTCATTTCTCTTCTTCCATTTCTTTTGCACTGATCACCTCCTCAAAAGTCTCCAACCCATCGAAATAGTCTGAGATCTGACACACACTTGTCAACACAAGATAGACTAAGAAGTTTCATTACTTTTGATGCCAAAACAGTTACAAATTTCATTTCACTAAATTACTTAAAAAAAAATCACTCCATTATATTCTGACTCAATTACATTTTTTCCTTAGAGAAATAAAAGGTTAATAAATGAAAATTATTTCTTTTTTAAAGTAATGTCCCATGGCCTCGGCTGTGGCTTAAAAATGCAGCCCTAGCCAATGTTTTCTCTCAATTGCAGCGCTGGTCTGTATGCTAACAGCTCTGAATGAGGAAGCAGAAGTCGATGCCTCTGCTGGCCAGCTGTCATATTGTCCCTGACCAGGGAGCAAGGGCATTGATTTGGGTCAGCTCTCTGCTTTCTATAATATAAAACGGCTATTATTCAAAACGGTCCCTGGCCACTAACCTGCCTGATCAGTGCAGCTCAGTGAGGGTCAGTTCTCCGATCTCTGTGAAGTTGACACTGTTTTCAGGTCTATTGTTCTGCCTGAGCCTGTAACACTTCTTTGTCCTTGGCATTCTATAGCTAGAGCAGGGTATGCCTAGATCTGTCCTTTCTTACCAAGCTTCCAGAAACTTCTTTTTTTTTTTTCCATTTATTTTTATTAGTTGGAAGCTAATTACTTTACAACATTGCAGTGGTTTTTGTCATGCATTGAAATGAATTAGCCATGGATTTACTCTTCCAGAAACTTCTGTGAGCCTTTTTCATCAGCTGATTCTTTCGTAACAGAGAAAATTTCTACTACTGTCTCCCCTCCTTGGTTCCTCTGCTGTTCTGATTTTCTGAACTGTTTACAGGAGAATTTTCCTGGCTCTGGAAACACCACAAAACAGAAGTCTGGGGGTTGTGCTGTGTGAATGGCTCTCTTGTAATTGTGTGAGCAATGGCCCTAGTTAGTGAGACCCCCACATTCTTGTCGCTTCCCTTTTGATTTCCAATTCTGGGTATTTTGCTTTGAATTTTGAGATATATCTTTCGTTTGGTTGTTGAGAGTAGCCACTAGGATTTTATCTAGTGGCTCATATGGTAAAGAATCTGCCTTCAATTCAGAAGAACTGGGTTTGATCCCTGGGTTGGGAAGACCCCTCAGAGAAGAGAATGGCAATCCACTCCAGCATTCTTGCCTGGATAATCCCATGGACAGAGGAGCCTGGCCGGCTACAGTCCATATGGGTCTCAAAAAGTCGGACGTGACTATGTATAGCACATTGGATTGGACCCTTCCTTTAGGAAGCTTCCCCTATTGTTCAGACAGTAAAGAATCTGCTTGCAATGCAGAAGACACTGGTTCAATTCCTGGGTCAGACAGAACCCCTGAAGAATGGAATGGCAACCCACTCCAGTATTCTTGCCTGGAGAAGTCCATGGACAGAGGTACATTCCATGGGGTTGCAAAGAGCAGGACACGACTGAGCAATGAACACACACTATCCATTTTTTTCTATTCATCCACTAAAATGCTTCAACATTATTAATTATTAAAATATAGCTGATTTACAATGTTATATCAGTTTCAGATGTATAGCAATATGATTCAGTTATTCTTGCATATATATGTTCTTTTAAATAGTCTGAACCTTATAATATATGTTATATGAAAATATGAAAATTCTTGATCCTTGCTTGTGCTGACTTGGACTTTCATGAAGTACTCTCATTATTGTGGCTGTCGCTCTTGTCGTTTGTACTGAAATTATCTATCTATTTTGTCATTTGTATTTCTTTAAAGGCTATCCATTTATGCACATCTGCTTCTCTATGCTGGATGTGAACTACACATTAATGTGCTCTCATTGGCCTGAGCTATTCATAGGTGCTCAGATCTGATTGTTGGTGGATTTTAAGCAGTAATAATTCCTCCAGGCAAATTGGCTTGCAGTGGTCCCTGGCCCAATAGGCCTGCCAGGATCCAGGCAGCAAATTGCCAGTAAAAGTTGTAAGAGAAAACACCTTTGCATCTTCATGGACTTGGATGTAAAGGTTAGGCCTCTTTCATCTGTATGAATGAAAACTTAGTTTCTCCTACTTTCTTCAGGAGTAAGGAAATCAGCTGATTTCCACTGAACCCTTACTGATGGGGCTACACTTGCCCTCCAGAGTGCATGTACGTTTATACATGATAAAAGTCTCCCAAAATCTGCGCGTTCTAATCATCTCCTATTCACCACACTGGTAAGGGAGGGATTCTTGCTCTAAGACTATGGGAAGAGCTGAACATGCAGCACCTGCCACTGAACGGAGAGAACAGGGACTTAATAGTCACAAGGACCCATAGCCCCAGCCTCCCTGGCGGCTCAGATGGTAAAGAATCTGCCTGCAGCGCAGGAGGCCTGGGTTCAATCCCTGGGTCAGGAAGATCCCCTGGAGAAGGGGATGGCAACCCACTCAGGTATTCTTGCCTGGGAAATCCCTCTAATAGAGGAGGCTGGTGGGCTACAGTCCATGGGGTTGCAAAGTGTTAGACATGACTGAGTGACAGAGCGCATACACATACATCAGGAAATATGATTAAGAAGCAATCTTCTAGAACTGAGCAAGCATGTCATGTTGCAGTCTTGGCTAAGGTATATGAAAAATTCAGATTATAGAAAATATTACATTATAAAAATAAAATTGTATAAATGTCTATATAGACAAAATGCTACAAGAAAAATGTTAATTGTCATGTCTGTGCTAAGTTTCCTTTTGTCTTGCTAATCCTGGAAGATGCTATTTCCAACTGAAGTGTGTATATATATATATATACACACACATATTAAGGCTATTTGTATTTGCTGCAATTTCATGCATATACAATTAAAAGTAAACAGATCCATTAAGCCTTCAGGACTCATACTAAAGAGTTGTGAAATGTGGTCAGAAAGTCAAAAAGAAAAGAAAATTCTTAAGATTTTAGCAAGAAAAAACAGTTCTTTACAATTGTTTAACTCAAGAAACATTTCTGAAGGCAATTTTGCCTTTTCAAACATTGTAATCTGTACCAACATGTGGTACAATTTTGGAAATGTATTTGTTGTTCATCCTTGTGAACTTTTTATTAATAAAACACTACTTCTGTAGAACATGCAGCTTTAAAGGTTTGATGCATTCTGTGATGAAAGGTTTAAATACGTGTGGGTGGAAGTATTTTTGGCATAAACATGCACTCTATTTAAAATGTTTCTCCATGTGCAAATATGTTTTTTCATAAAATAAGGGTTGTGCAGATTCATACAAATCTTGTATTTTGAATAAATTAAAGTGGAATATATAATGGACATTAACCTTTATGGCTGTTAAACAATGCATGCTCAAGTAGTAAAATATCTATTGTACAGATTGGTAGTAGGTAAAGAGTGGAGTGAGGTCGAGAATGCAGGGCACTCATGGTAACTATATATACCTTGAAAAGGGAGTAGAGACACTAAAATAAATTAATCTCTTGGGAATCATGAAGCTATACTTTATTTTTTTTTCCATTTATTTTTATTAGTTGGAGGCTAATTACTTTACATCATTACAGTAGTTTTTGTCATACATTGAAATGAATTAGCCATGGATTTACATTATACTTTATTTTATTGCAAAACTAGTTCATAAAATGATCGATCCTGAAATTAGAAAAGCCTGACATGAAGTGGAATTTAAGAGAATAGCCTTATGAGGTAACAAAAGTTCAAACAGTTTATTCCTGAGGTTTACAACTCAGAAGATGCCAAAACCAAAAACAGTGTCCATTTAAATTCTGTCTTGACTGTGAGATAGCACATGTGTGTCCTGATCTGCAACTCTGGACCAATTATGAACCAGCTTCCACGGTAAAGCGCCTGCCTGCAACACGGGAGACGTGGGTTCGATCCCTGAGTCGGGAAGATACTCTGGAGAAGGAAACGGCAACCCACTCCAGTACTCTTGCTTGGAAAATTCCATGGATGGAGGAGCCTGATAGGCTACAGTTCACGGGGTGGGAAAGTGTCAGACACGACTGAGCGACTTCACTTTCCTTTTCGCTTTGATCCAACTATTTCTCTCTATACTCTGCTTTGTGACACTGAGGCTGCGACTCTGCAGATTAGAATTCTCTTTCCTAGCTGACTTCTGGCCAGTGTTTGCTAATAGGTGGCACAGAGAGACACGGGGAGGCAGGGGGAGAGGATTGACGTCTGACTTGTGCTCCTGATGTTGTGGTCAGAGGCAACACAGCCAAGGTGCTTCACTTCGCCTAACAGCACTCTGCAAACCAGCTCCACTATCTGAGAACCAAGTGAATTTTGTTTGCTTTCTGGGACATCTGGACCTAACTTTTGGATCTAACTTTCAAGAGAAACCTCTGCTGAGCTTCTAGATTTTGATAATATCAAAACATCCTTTTGATTCTTTAGTCCTAGGGGTAGAGGCTTGTGGAAAGTGAAAGTGAAAGTCGCTCAGTTGTGTCCGACTCTTTGTGACCCCATGGACTATACAGTCCATGGAATTCTCCAGGACAGAATACTGGAGTGAGTAGCCTTTCCCTTCTCCAGCAGATCTTCCCAACCCAGGGGTCAAGCGATCTCCCGCACTGCAGGGGGATTCTTTACCAGCTAAGTCACAACGGAGGCCCAAGAATACTGGAGTAGAAAGCCCATCCCTTCTCCAGCGGATCTTCCCAACCCAGGAATCAAACCTGAGTCTCCGGCATTGCAGGAGGATTCTTTACCATCTGAGCTATTAGGGAAGCCTCAAGAAGCTTGTGGGGAGAAAGCAAATTATCCAAGATGCGATGTTCAGGCTCTCTCGCCCCATGTTTTGTAAATAGTGACTAACAGCTGAGCTGATGTGTAGCACTGCGCATGCACACCACGGGGTACCTGCTTGGTCACCAGCTACTTTGCGCAGTACGCTGACCTGAGCTCCTTCTAAAGAAACCGCCGCACTACTGCTGCGTCCGGGCTGCGTCCCTTGGGTCAGCCATGAGAGGAGAGGATAGAGCGTGTCTACTGCTAGGCTTGCTGCGTCAGCCAGGAGGGAATAAACGGGCCAGCAGTTCCAAAGGCTCCTCCAGTCTCCTTGCGGACTTATCTCAGACCTTGGCTACCCTGGGTTCAGCGAGCAGTGTGCAGAGTGTAAACAGCAAGACCACTGGCATCACAAACAGGATCAGCAATACAAGGCTGTTCTGTCCAGCTATCATTTCCGGGTTACCAAAGTAGTCTCTGTGTATACTTCCATGTCTCCAGTTCTGGGTTTACAATTCCTTGTATAAAATTCACTCTGTTAAAATATTTAGCAGGGTTTCTATTTATCCTCATTGCACTATCTTTTTTTTTTTTTTTCTTACTATCTCTTAAAATGTAACTGTGTTTGTGCTCATTTGTTAAGTGGTGGCTGACTTTTTGTGACCCTATGGTCTGTAGCCTGCCAGGTTCTAATGTCCATGGAATTGTCCCAGCAAGAATACTGGAGTGGGTTTCCATTTCCTTCTCCAGGGGATCTTTCCCACCCAAGGACTGAACTCACTTCTGCATTGACAGGTGAGTTTTTTTTTGCCACTGAGCCACCTGAGAAGCCCCTTAAATGTAATTAAATATCCCAAATCCCAAACTCATACTACCACTATCATTTATACAGCCGGGAAAATAAACTGACCAAATTTATTCCACTTGGTTTATCTATCACCTTCTTTCCCGTTAGACGGAATTAGTCACTGAAACACTCAGCATCTCCCAATGAATTCTGATCTATTGTTGTTATTTCAAAAATATTGTACCTGTTTGAGTTTATTTCTCTCCTTGTAATTGATCACCTCAATGGCTTCATAATTCAGGTTTTTATTGTTCAGAAATAAGATACATTGTCAATGCCTCAGCGGTAAACTATAGTTAGGTGTCTTAAACATATATAAACATAGGAAACAAGATTACTCCAGAGAGCTAACTGCGGTATAAACAGACGCTTGGAGACAGTGAGGGGGAAATTGGACACAACCTAGTTTGGTTGGAGAATAATGCTTACTCTAAAAGTAATACTGAATGATAGGGATAAAAATGTAGAATAAGGACAAACTGCAGAGGGTTTTTAATAGATCTCAAACTGATTGAGCAGACGTAGAAAATGCTATTGAATGGCACAGACATGTCAATCACGGGGCTCCCCTGGTGGCTCAATTAGTAAAGAATCCACCTGAAGTGCAGGAGACCCAGCTTCGATCCCAGGGTCAGGAAGATCCCCTGAAGAAGGAAATTGCAACCCACTCCAGTATTCTTGCCTGGGAAATCCCACGAAGAGAGGAGCCCAGTGGGCTACAACCCATGAGGTTGAAAGAGTTGGACAGGGTTTAACGATGAAACCACCACCACCATCAATCATTACTCTCAGAAACTAATATAGTAAATTGACAATAAAAATATGCTTTGCATCTGTTACTGGAATCAGGGAAAAGCACTATTTGTACTGGAGTGGTGTGCTTGGCACACTTCAGATCTTCCAAAATAGAAACATTCATGGCCCATCTGTCTGAATTGCTGGCTCCTGACACCATAGACACAAGCATTGTTGCTATTTCCTAACCTATGGAAGCTCCCTCACCCAAAGTTACAAAACCTCCCCAGGATGGCATACAACTATGACTGGGAATATGAAGGACAAGCCACAGTGGCTCAACTGGGAGGTCTCCAAGAGACAGAACTCAGAGCTCTCCATGTTATCAGCAAGCTGAAGATCCTGTTGTAATTGCATCACAGTGAAAAATTATCCCTCTTCCCAATCATATGTCCCCCTGTTTCTCTTTCCTGCAGGTAATTGTTCAGAGAGCCTTCAACTAACTGGATCCGCAAGCAACTCAGAATCTCAGAATCCGTTTCCCAGGGAATCAAACTTAAGAGATCAGGTCTGGTCCTTGGAAGGAGACCTTGAAATGTGACCTTGGAACTGGAGAGTCTGAAAGCAGACTGGCAATGATGAGAACCTCATCACCAGTTGAAGCTAGACAACAGTCTGCTGCTGCTGCTATGTCGCTTCAGTCGTGTCCAACTCTGTGCGACCCCACAGACTGCAGCCCACCAGGCTCCCTTGTCCCTGGGATTCTCCAGGCAAGGACACTGGAGTGGGTTGCCATTTCCTTCTCCAATGCATGAAAGTGAAAATTGACAGTGAAATCTCTTGGTTGTGTCCAACTCTTCACGACCCCATGGACTGTATAGCCTACCAGGCTCTTCCATCCATGGGATTTTCCAGGCAAGAGTACTGGAGTGGGTTGCCATTTCCATCTCTGAGACATCAGTATAGTCCCACATATTCTATAGTGCTACTACAAAACTGTTATAGGGCAACTGGAAGGTTTTCACTATTGGTAAATTGTGTGGGTAGGTGAAGAGTACATAATGGGTGTGACATCTCAGATGTTTCTGCAATTTTGAGAGGTGTTCACTGCAAAAATTAAAGAATCAGATGGCTTAGCAGGGAGATATCAAGGCATTGAAGGAAAACAACAGAAGGCTTGGAGTGTTTAATCAAAATCTGGAATCAAAATGAGACATCCAGGAGGCTTCCTTTGACAGCTAATAAAGGAACTGTCATCTTCTATACTCCTAGGGCAGAAAAAAGGGAAGGATCAAGCCCAGGGGAAAATACAGGGTTAAGAGGGTTTAGATGAAGGTTGAAAGATCACATCAAGCAGGTCAGGTATGACAATGGCAAGTTCCTAAAGTGACACATGATTCTGAAACTTACGTTGGGAACACCATGCTTGTGCCCTTGTAATTATTGAAACCCAGAATTTCTTGTACCTTCTGAGCTTGAAAATGTAGTCAATTCCTTCTTGGAAAAGTGAATACACCCTTCTTGCTGGAATATAATGCAGAAACATTTGCCTTACAAGACAGGATATGTCACCCTTGCCTTCACTTCTATTCCCAGCCATCAAGCCATTAATTAAAGTGATATCAAGAATATACTTGTCGTAGAAATGCTGGATCAGTCAAGGAGGGAAGTAACTATGCCATGAAGGGGTCACAGAATCTAGTCAACACTTATTGACCACATCTGACAGAGTATACATGGAACTGGATTCCAGGATGGTCAGCACAAGGGAAGATAACAGAATATAAAGTTGGATAAAGCAGAGTTTAACGTATGAAAGTCCTTCCCCATGATACAGAATGTTTATTGACAAAATCTCAGGAGCCAGTGAAAATATGCTTTGAAAGCTTGAAAGAAGTGATGATCCACACTGAGGTAATATGCCAACATTACTATGGGAGAAGTGGAAAAAGTGACCAAAGAAAGTGGACTGCTATATGAGATCAGAAATCCATTCTCGTTTGCATTCTGTAGAGGACCTGGAAGCCAACACATTTACCATAATGATTCATAAACATAATTGAGAGGGGCACCACCACCATTGACAAACTCATTAGAGGGTCTTCCTGGTAAGTGAGGGCTGCAGGGATGAGATGTGGTTGCAGACTTGGAGTCCCTGGTAGCAATGAGAAAATAGATCTCTAAAATCATAGAGGTCAGAAGGTGGTGATTATTAATCAGAAGTCAGATTAGTCAAGCCATTTTAATGAGTAGCAGCATCTGATTGGCATCCAGGGGTACCTGACCTGCAATGAGCTTTGAAGATGATTACAAAAATATAGCAAGCCTAGGGCAAGGATGATGCATATTCAACAAAGCTAGTACTTCATCCATAGGAAGACATCAAGCACATATGGTTCAGGAAGTGGCATGCCCCCGACTCAATTAAAAACACAATAACTTGCCTGTTATTTTTTTTTTTTAATTTAACACAGTTTTCAAACTGAGAACTTGGTGAGTAAAGACAGGTCAACTCCTCAGATGAAAGGATCATACAATGCCATATCAGCACAGAAAGTGAATATAGTAATGATCCAACTTATTCTTTTATAAAAGCATCTGTAAACTGGAAACAGATAAATATTCAGATATTTTGAGGACTGTGGATAGAAAGTTAAAGTTGACATGACAACATAGGAAACAAAATAGCATCATGGCCTCCTAAAGATGAGTGTATGGTCTCCTGATAAAAGAGTGCATTAGTTTTAATATGACTGCTGTAACACATTATAATCTTGGTGGCTAAAAGCAAAGTAAATTTATTATTTTACAGTCCTAGAGGTCAGAAGCCTGGAGTGCTTCTTACTGTTCTTATCAAAGTTATTTCCAAGGCTGTGTTACTTTCTGAAGCTTTAGGGAGTGAATCCATTTTGTTGCTTTTCCGTCTTCTAGTGAAAGTGAAAGTGTTAGCCACTCAGTCGTGTCTGGTTCTTTGTGACACTATGGACTGTAGCCAACCAGGCTCCTCTGTCCTGGAATTCTCCAGGAGAGAATACCGGAGTGGGTTGTCACTCCCTTCTCCGGGGGATCTTCCTGATCCAGGTATTGAACTCAGGTACCCCACATTGCAGGCAGACTTTTTAGTGACCAAATGATCAGGGGAACCCTCCATCTTCGAGGGGCCATCCATATTCTTTGACTCGTGAACCTATACTTCCATCTTCAAAGTCAGCAACACATGGCCTAATTCACACATATTTCTGTGACCTCGATTCCAACCTCTAACTAACTGTCTGATTCTTTGTTCCACTTTTAAGGATTCTATCCCCCCAGATAATCCAGGATAATTATCTTATCTCCAGGACAGTTGATTAGCAACATTAATTTCATTTGTCCTCTTACTTCCCTATTACCATATCACAAGATGTTTATAGGTGCTAATGATTAGGACATTAACAACTTTAGGGTGCCTTTATTCTGCCCATCAGAGAGAGAATAATATCTGGTTTGGCATATAGTGAGTCAGTCTGTCAATAGAACCACAGATAATTCATTTTCTTAATCTCCTAGTACATAATTGGAATGGATACCTTTTACTGTTGTAGAACCACCAAGTAAATTTCCTGAACTATATATGAATACAGAGCTAATTAGTGGGGATAGCCAAGTAGAAGTCTTTGAAATCATCCAAGTTATTATCCAAGAGAGGAGATGATAACCATATCATATCAAAAGGAAATAGCTCTGTATATCACTAACCTTAAAGGCCCATATGATTCAGTTTTGGTGTATCTCATTGCATCCTCATTTAATTCACTCTTTTATTCCATGCACTCTTTTTTATTCCATTGAGAAGGATATGGCAACTCACTCCAGTACCCTTGCCTGGAAAATCCCATGATCAGAGGAGCCTGATAGGCTACAGTCCACAGGGTCTCAAAGAGCTGGACACGACTGAGTGACTTCACTGTATTCCATGCCAAGCAAATGGATCTGAAAGACAATAGGGTACTACACAAACTCAACCAAATTGAAGTCCTATTGGAAATTCTTCTGCCAGTCAAACTGGACTAGGATACACAGTGTACAGTCATTCACTTTTTCCTTCCCTATGAGAGATAATAACCAAAAGCTGTTCAAAATCATACAAGATAGATAGCAATATACAGTTATATTCTTGCCTCAGAACTATGTTAACTCTCTTGCTTTTGAAGAAATTTAGTTCAAAAGGAACTGGGCCATATGTTCTGTCCACAGAGCAACAAAATGTTTACTATTTTGATTATACTGTGTCATTTGAGCCAAATGATGGTTAAGTACATATACTCAAGGTCTTGATGAGATATATATGCTCCAGATTGAAAGATAAACCCTAAGAAGATTTAGAAGGAGATCAATAAAATTTTAGGGAGTTAATCATTTGGGAACACTGAAAAATTCCCACCAAATAAAAGTCAAATCATTGATCGTATCTCAGATTTCCCTCCACTAAGAAAGAATGGAAATTCTTGGTAGGTCTCTTCAGGAGCTGGCAACAACTTGCCCCAGATCTTGGAATAGTGTTCCAATCAAATTACCAAGTGACAAGGAAGGCTGTCAGCATTGAGTGAGACAAGAGGGAAACACTCTGCCACAGATGCAGGCTGAAGTGCAAGGACACTGCCTACTGATCTGTGCAAGATGGGAGGCTCTGCTATAATGCAGTGTGTGTGGCAATAGGAGGATCCCTATGAAGGTCACTAGTGTCCTGGAACAAGGCCATGTGATCTGTATCAGTGAAATGCATGTCATTTGTAAAACAGAAAAAAGAAACACTGGGAAACTTTATTTCAGGGGGAAAAAAAAGTAAGAGGGAACAGATCCATCCTTCCATTTGATAAAACAACAACAAAATATAAGAAAAAATGTTTTTTAAGATCTAACCATCAAGAAATGAAGAATAATGATCCCCAAAAAGAGGGGAGCAAACGAGTTTGATCCTACAATTGTCTTAGCTTATTGCCTTGGGAGATTTGGTATTTATATCCTCCGAACACTTTTACATGGATAGTTGAAGTAGCTTCACCTGTAATCAACAAAACAGAGAAACAATCCACATGCTGATCAACAGAAGAGCTGATAAATTGTGTAATATTCATACAATGGAATCTCTTTTATTAGCAATAAAAAATAAATGGTTTGTGACAGCAGTCCCCAATCTTTTTGGCAGCAGGGACCAGTTTTGTGGAGGACAATTTTTTTCACAGACTGAGCAAGGATGCGGAATGGTTTCTGAATGATTCTCATAAGAAGCACACAACCTAAATCTCTCTAATGCACAGTTCACAGTAGGGTTCATGCTCCTGTGAGAATCTAATGCTGCTGATGAACTGATTTTGATGCCCAGAGATTATTCCTAGAATACTAAATTTACCTGATCAAGCATTCATTAGATGCTCAGACATTTAATGAGCATCTAGGGTGGAGAATTAATAGAAGCATTTAGACTCCTAACCAAAAGAAAAAAAAAAAAAACACATTCCCAGAAAAGTTCAAGGATACATTGAGGGGAAACAGATATTCAGACAAAAGAAAATATATGTTCCTCAAATACCTTAAAGTACTCTTGTCATTATAAAGGTAATTTATTATATTAAAGATAATAATTTATTTGAACTACCCTTGTGATATAAATTAGAAATCACTAGACAAAAGATAAAGAAGTAAAACTGGACATAGTAAGTAGCCTTGGAAATTCAACTGAAGATAAATATTGATAACTTAAAATAGAGATAAGAAATTATGTTTTTGTGCATGTTAGAAACAACAAATTAATATATCACATATACATCTATGTTCACATGAACTATACATTGTTACGATGTAATAGCTGAATTTTTTTAAAGAAAAGGAGAACAAATAGCAAAATGGAAATAGCTGAAGACAAACAGGAGATCAAGTCATCAAACACTTCCATAGGCAGAAAGAAGTAGGAAATTCAGGGGAAAAAAAATGTTTAAATGTTAAGTAATATAGGGAGATAAAAATGCCAATACTAAGGAAATAAATGACATAAACAAATGAAAGAGAGAGAGAAAGAGAGAGAGAGAGAGACTTGGTGAAATAAAAGACATAGAATAATTCCAGAACTAACAAAAGACTAAAAGGCCTCAAATTTAAAGGATTAAAAAAAAGTGCCAAACAGGATATACAAGAAAAATGCACAACTACTCTTAAGAAACACTTAAAAAATTCTGAAGGCCAGAAGAAAACTAGTAAAAGATTCCAGAGAGCTGATACTCTAAAAAGAAATCAGTCATACTGATATTAGATGTTTCAGTAGCAATGTAGAAAATGTCTATTGTCAACCTAAGTCAGCAAATATGAGAAAACAAGCAAATAATATTTTATGATAAAAAATACAATTAAATGTAAACTTATATATATATGTGTATATATATATATATATATATATATATATATATATTTTGTACACCAAGCTTTTCTTTATGTGTGAAAAACTATAAATAAATGATCAAACATATGGGTTCTCTGTAAGTTCAAAAAGTAAGGATATTTTCTGGATATATGAAAAGATATTTTTGGATACATGGAAGCATACACCCCTTTTTCCATAAGAGTAGTACTGTAAAATAATTCAAGAATATTTCTATATGAGGTATGGAGAATAAGTGTTAGCAAGAAAATATAAAATATTATGGAAAGGAACAAAAAGATGACAGGCAGAGAAGGTATGGGCAGTGTCTCAAGATACTAAATATCTAAGATCTAAAATATATGAGGAATGTCTACATTTTGAATAAATAAATGAAATGTTGGTATTACATTTAAATCTCAATAAAGTGGAGACATTATTCTTTTTTAAAATTAATTAATGTATTTTAATCCAAAGCTTATTACTTTACAATATTGTGGTGATGGTTTTTGCCATACAAAGACATGAATCAACCAATGGGTGTATATGTGTCTCCCCATCCTGAATGCCCCTCCAATCTCCCTCCCCAATTATTCTTAATATTTCACTAAAAAGAAACAGAAATGACAGAATGATTTTTAAAAGGTCAGACTTCCAAATATTGATTTGGTAAGGAGAAAAACCCAGACACTAGACATCAGAGTTCATATTTGCCACAAGAGTGGAGAAGTAGGGGGTTCCTGAACCACTCTTAATGTTAGTTTCTCAGCTGTGTCTAACTAGTCTACTAGGTTCCTCTGTCCATGGAATTCTCCAGGTAAGAATACTGGAGTGGGTAGCCATTCCCTTCTCCAAGGGATCTTCCTGACCTAGATATCTAACTTGGGTCTCTTGCATTGCAGGCAGATTCTTTACCATCTGAACCACCAGGGAATCACTTTTGGGAAGCAAGCATAATGAATATTTTTCAAACTTAGGATGGCTTCATTTTTCTCTAAAAACTTCCTAAGATTAAGTTTATTTCTGTTTATGGATAGGAATTTTACAATGTCATAACACAGTAAATGTAAGAGATGCACACAATCCACTGTATAATGTGAGAATTTCCCTAGATCTTGTGATGAACATCTTCATTGGTCCATTCACTAAAAATGTATTTCTTCATTGATCCATTCACTAAAAATGTATTGAATCTCTTCTTAGTACCCAATCAATATTTCCATTGTGAAGTATAAGTAGGGATGATACAAAATCATGCCAGGGATTGGGAGAGAGGAATTGATGCCTTCAAAAAAGGAGGTGGTGTGGCTAGACCGCCATAGAGGTGGTGTCATCTGGATATCTGAAGTTATTGATATTTCTCCAGGAAATCTTAATTCTAGCTTGTCCTTCATCCAACCCAGCATTTTGCATGATGTACTCTGCATGTAAGTCAAGTTAGCTGGGTGACAATATAGAGACCTGATGTACCACTTTCCCAATTCAGAACCAGCCCATTATTCCATGTCCAGTTCTAACTGTTGCTTCTTGAACTACATAGATTTCTCGGGACACAGAAAGTGAAGAAGAGGAGTTTAAACAGCCTCTTAATGAAGGTGAAAGAGGAAAGGGAAAAGTTGACTTTAAACTCAACATTCAAAAAGCTAAGCTCATGGCATCTGGTGCCATCACTTCATGGCAAATAGATGAGGAAACAATGGGAACCATAACAGACTTCATTTTCTTGGGCTCCAAAATCACTGCAGATAGTAATTGCAGCCATGAAATTAAAAGATGCTTGCTCCTTGTAAGAAAAGCTATGACCAACCTAGACAGCATATTAAAAAGCAGAGACATTACCTTGCTGACAAAGGGCTGTCTAGTCAAAGCTATGTTTTTTTCCAGTAGTCATGTATGAATGTGAGATTTGGACCATAAAGAAGACTGAGGGTCAGAAAATTGACACTTTCAACTGTGATGTTGGAGAAAGACTCTTGAGAGTCCCTCAGACTGCAAGGAAATCAAATCAGTCAATCCTAAAGGAAATCAATCCTGAATATTCTTTGGAAGGACTGATGCTGAAGCTGAAACTCCAATACTTTGCCCACCTGATACAAAGAGCCAACTCCTTAGACAAGATCCTGATGCTGGGCAAGACTGAAGGCAGGAGGAGAAAGGGATGGCAGAGGATGAGATGGTTGGATGGCATTATTGATTCAATGGACATGAGTTTGAGCAAGCTCTGGAAGTTGGTGATGGACAGGGAAGCCTGGCGTGATGCAGACCATGGGGCTCAGCTTTCTTTATGGTCCAACTCTCACATCCATACCTGACTAATGGAAAAACCATAGCTTTGACTAGATGGACCTTGATGAGCAAAGTAATGTCTCTGCTTTTTATATGCTGTCTAGGTATTCAAAAGAATCCTTATGAAAATATAAATAAAAGAGAATATCAGTAAAAATAGCAATTTTTACTACCCTCAGACAGAAATAAAGGTTGGAAAGTTGTAACAAGCAATATGTTTTATTTTATTGTAAATTATGAAAAATATCTATTTTCAGTTAATATGATTTGATTAAATTCCTCACAAACTCTCATTATTGAGGCATAAGAAGGAACAAAGTTCTGGCATATGCTACTATGTGGATGAATCTTAAAATATTATGCTAAGTGAAAAAGGCAGTCACAATGGACAAATATTTCATGGTTTCATTTATTAAAAATATCTAGAACAGAAAAATTTGTAGAGACAGAGAGTGAGCCAAATTACCATGATCTGGGCCAGAAGTAATGAAAAGTCATAGTTTAATAAGTACAAAATTTCTGTTTAGGGTGGTGAAGAAGTTACAAAAATAGATGTGATGTTTGCACAACATTACAAAGGTAATTAATGCCACTGAATTACATACCTAAAAGTGGTTAAGATGCATATTTTATATAACATATATTTTATGTGATAAAATATTAAATTGTAATTTAAGAGTAAGTTATATATACCCATTACTCTTATAATGGGTAAAAACACAATCAACTACTACTTTTAAAGCCCTCTAGCTAAAATAAATGACACCCCACTCCAGTACTCTTGCCTGGAAATTCCCATGGATGGAGGAGCCTGGTGGGCTGCAGTTCATGGGGTCGCTAAGAGTCGGACACGACTGAGCGACTTCACTTTCACTTTTCACTTTCATGCATTGGAAAAGGAAATGGCAACCCACTCCAGTGTTCTTGCCTGAAGAATCCCAGGGATGGCGGAGCCTGGTGGGCTGCCATCTATGGGATCACACAGAGTCAGACACCACTGAAGTGACTTAGCAGCAACAGCAGCAGCTAAAATAATGCCACAGAATTGTTGACTACAAAGAATATTTAAGCCAGACCACGAATATGCTGATAACAATAATATATGTGAGTGGTTATGTTATTAAGAGTTCAAAAAATAATTTAAAATGAATGATTACATCTTATTTCAAAAAGCAATATTTCATGAAATTGTGATAGTCAAATTGTGTATACTTGATTTTATAAATTTTCAAATTAAGCATACCAAAAGTAGAGAAAATATTTTAAAAATTCACACCACAATGGTAAGTTAGATTTTATTTAAAATATTCCATTTCTTTACAAATATCTCTTTTCCTTGAATTTTAAAGCATGGTTTGATATTAAAACTATTTTATCATCCTTACTATCATGATAAAATAATCAATGAATGATAACGTCTTAGTATTACAATGTCCATTTTCTATCATTTTTTATGTTTTCAATACTATGTCAAAATACCTGCTCAAATCCAATTCCAGGCCCAGCACTCTCTGTATATGTTATCTGAAATGATTTATCTTCCTGAGACGTGAATTAGGTACAGACAGAACAGAACCGCCCATTGTCTGGGAAGGGAAAGGAGTCTAGGAAGGCTTCATGGTCTAGGTGACATCTAAACTGAGTTTTAAGGTTCTTACAGTAAGAAAATGAGTTTATCATCTTTTGGTATTCCTTACTCCTTCCCCACCTTGATTATTTTACATATGTCATTCATTCTTTTGTAATAATGTCCTTTTACTTCCTTTTGAAACATAATAGAACTTCACTAGAAAGAAATTTAATCTAAATTTGACTCCTTAAAAGTTTTGCCGACATTGGACACAAGAAAACATTCACTCTCATTTTCCTTCATAACCAGTGATACTCGTCTGATTTTTAATATTGCTGTCCTTGCTCTGCACAGTACTAGACTATAAAAATTGCTACCACAAAAGACAATCTTAGTAACCAATGGGAAAAACCCAATGGTTCTGTGATTTTTGAGCATGTTTGTCAAAACATTAAAATGTATTTTTCTCCTGCTTATAAATGTATAGAGAAATGAAAAACAGGAAAAGGTATAGCTAGAATCTATGCTATAAATATAAAACATTAGAAACATTGAGAATTAAGCTGTTTCATTTTTTTAAAAATGTGTCAAAAATAGTTTGAAGAGTTCCTGATCATATTATGGTATTAATCCTTGCACTGTTTGAATTATTTCAAATATTTTCTCCTTTGTGCTTTAAATGTTTGCAAAATACAGCTTAGCACTCCCTTCATGTAATGTTTTTCGTTACTCCTCATGGGACATCTTCATCCTTTTGCTTACAATAACTTTTCTTGTACATTATTTCAATGACATCATCTTACAAGTTCTCTGGGTACAGATCTAGCGTCTCTCAAACATGTCGTGCTAATATTCCCACAGTCAGCTATTTCTTCTATAACTCTATTTCATCCTATTAGAATTTTATCTCCAGTGTTATCATACTATACTTCTTTGCTGCACTTTCATCTTTGCCAATTTACTTTTTCAATTATTTATTTTTTAAAATCTCACACGGGTTTATCACTGAGAGACAAAAAGGCAACATACCTGCATACCTTGCTGTCTGTATACGAACTAAACAAGATGCACTAAGATGCATCAGAGGACCAGTCGCTAAAAAGTGTGATGATTGATCACTGGTCTTCATGCACATCTGTTATTTACGTAGTGATTTGCGGATTAAAGACCTGACAGGGATGTTTGTATTTTATGCAGTTACTCAGTTTGTATACTGTAACACCTGAATTCAAATCATATTGTTGAGGGATTGGTGTTAGTTAAGTAAATCAGGGTGGCTGAATTCTTTTTTTTTTTATTTATTTATTTTTATTAGCTGGAGGCTAATTACTTTACAATATTGTAGTGGGTTTTGTCACACATTGATCAGAACTGTGCCAATACTATATAAAAACATTTTCAAACCAAAATTAAAGTTTCTAGTGAACCCCTGTATTAATCACCTTTTAGTTGCTCAAAGAAATAGTCTATCTATGTGTTTTATTCATGTCTTACCCATTTATCTATCTACCAATTTATACTTTCATCAGTTTTCTGCCAGTTTTGTGTAAATTTATTTCATAACTAATTGAAAATATTAAATTCTTCTCTAAATATTTCAGTACACTATCATTAAAAGTAATTTAATATTTGCTTCAGTAGTTCTTACTTTTTACAAAAGCTTTATACAAATGAAATACTTACTTCAAAAGTCTACATTCTTTCTGATTTGAAAAATGTGTACACTTACGGAAGTCCAACTTTTAGTGATGTATAAAGCATTCCTACTCCCTCAGAATTCCCTGTCATGTTATTCCCAGTCAATTCCCATATCATTCCCAAAGGATAATTACTCTTTTGATTATTTTTTGCACTTGAATTAGTTATGTCTATCCTAGAATTCATATAAATGTAACATTGTAACTATATTACATATCACATAATATAAACAGAATCAAACAGAATATGCTATTTGTATCAGTTTGCTTTCATGCAGTAAAATATTCTGAATCATTCAAGTTGTTCCAAAGATAAATAGTAGGTTGTATGTTCATCTTGCAGAGTAACATTACATTTTAATACTATAATATATTCAGTCATTTTTCCTATTGACAAAACTTTTAACATGTTTCCAGCTTTTGGCTATTATGAATAAAACTTTCAACAATCATTCTTGTGCAAGTAATTTTGTGAACTCATTTTTATTCATCTTTGCTAATTTGTGAAGTAAAATTGCTGGGAAGGTGTCTATTTAGTTTTATGAGAAGCTTGCAGACATTCTTCCATTTTATATTCCTGCCAACATTGTGTAAGTGTCCTGGGTGTTCTACATTTTCACCAACATTTGATGTTTCCTGTTTTTATTTTAGATGCTGTAATGGGGATGTATTAGTATGAAATTGAGTGCTTAAATTGCACATCCTCGATAACTGATGATGTTGAGGGTATTTTTCCTGTGCTTTTGGCTATTATAAAGATTTTTATGAATTGCCTGCTTAGATACTTGTGTACATATTCAGTTACTCAGTCATGTCCAACTCCTTGTGACCCCTTGGACTGCACCTGCCAGGCTCTTCTGTCTTGGGATTCTCCAGGCAATGGTACTGGAGTGGGTTTCTGTTTCCTCCTCCAGGGTGTCTCCCTGACCCAGGAATTAAAACTTCATCTCTTGAGTCTCCTGAGTTGGCAAGCAGATTCTTGACCAACTATGCCACCTAGGAAGTCCCTAGATGCCTCCACATTTTTATCGAGTTTGTTGCTTTTTATTATTGAATTGCAAAGTTCTTTATATGCCAAAAGTGCAGCAGTTTTCACATTCTTTGCTTAAAATTTTCTCCTAGTCTGTGACTTGCTAATTAATTTTTTAGCAATGTGGCTTGATAAGTATTTATAATGTTGATAAAGTTAAATGATTGATTTTTACTTTTCATTAATTTTCACTGGAGTATAATTGATTTACAATGCTGTGTTAGTTTCCGCTGCACAGCAAAGTGAATCAGTCAACATATATGTAAGTCCACTCCTTTCCATATTCCATTCCTATATAAGTGATTACGGAGTATTGAGTGGAGTCCCCTCAGCTATATAGTGGCCCTTATTAGTTATCTATTATATACATAGTAGTGTGTCTACCTCAATCTCAATTTCCCAATTTAACCCTTCTACCCCTTTTCTCCCAAGTAATGATAATTTTATTTTCTACAGCTGTGATTCTATTTCTGTTTTGTAAATAGGTTTGTTTGTACCCTTTTTTTTTTTTAATTCCATGTATAAGGAGTATTGGAGAAGGCAATGGCACCCCACTCCAATACTCTTGCCTGGAAAATCCCACGGACAGAGGAGCCTAGTAGGCTACGGTCCATAGGGTCGGTAAGAGTCAGACAAGACCGAGCGACTTCACTTTCACTTTTCACTTTCATGCATTGGGAAGGAAATGGCAACCCACTCCAATACTCTTGCCTGGAGAATCCCAAGGACAGAGGAGCCTGGTGGGCTGCTGTCTGTGGGGTCGCACAGAGTCGGACATGACTGAAGCGACTTAGCGGCAGCAGCAGCATAAGCAGTATCATATGATCTCTGTCTTTCTCTAGGTCTGTCCGTGTCACTGAAGATAGCGGTATTTTGTTCTGTTTTGTGGATAACATTCGTTGCATATATGTATCACATCTTCTTTATCCATTCCTCTATTGCTGGACATTTTAATTTGAAGTTATTGATTTTGTTTAAAAATTATCTTCCCCTCCGAAATGTGAAAGATATTCTCCTATGTTTGTTTATAAAATCTTTATGGGTTTAGCTTTTGTAATCATATCACTGCATTTTTGGAGTTCACCTTTGCTTATAGTGTGAGAAAAAGATCCAGGGCCACCTGAGTTTTAACATGAATAGCCATATTGTTTGAGCACCATTCCCTGAAAATACTTTCCTTCCCACATAGTATTACATAGGTTGTTTTTTCCCCCCCAAACATTACTCTGACAATACAAAAATGGACCTATTTCTAGTCATATTTTAATTTCATAGCCACTGACATTGATTAAAAAAATATGTTGTTAATTCTTGTGTTTATTTTTTAGAATTCTTAAATTTTCTCCATAAACAATAATGCCACTGCCAATAGATAGTGTTTTACTCTTTTGATTTTGACCTTTAAACACATTCATTTTTTTTTTCCTTCCTTAATATAGTAGTCAGGATCTTAAGTAACATTTTCACTAGAAGTGAGGAGCTTTAAGAAGCCTCACTTGTATCCATCTCTTGAGGTTATTCTACATGTTCACTACTTCATGTGATGTCATTCATGGGATGACTTTGTTGTTATTATTTGGAAACAGAAGGAAAGACTTTAATTAAAAAAAAATTTATACACAGCTATAGGCATGTGTATCTCTAGTGATTAAATATGATACAGAGGCCAATGGTAGCTCATCTTGCTAGAATTGCAGAAGAAAATGAAGACCATTAAAACCACAAGGAGACTGCTTAAAAGGAATGAAACCTGCAGGAACTGACCTTATTAAATGTCTTCTTTAATCTTCATTTTAATGCAGTACATAATTCTCCACTAATTGAATGATTTTACTTTACTTCTCACAGTTCTTTTGGGCTATATTTTGGCTAGAAGTTGTATATTTCATATTTTTAGTTGAAAAAAAATGATCATGTATTAGTAGCTGGCCACACATTACCTGGTGATTTATATTCAGGTCTATGTAACATAAAATATAAAAATGAAATCATTGCTTTTTCTAGTTTGAATTGGCTTATTATATCCAAATTTCTTGTTTCTTCACAGTATTTTCTGCTTTTCTTGTGTATGCACCATCAGCATGTTGGTTAAGCTTGCATTATTCTCTTCAGTTACTTTTCACTGTGGAAATTAAGGCTATACATGAGTTTAAAGAAATCTTCTTATCAGTGAACACATTAGTAAACCCCAACTGCAAGTGTCTGGAACCAAGCTAATCAAGATTAATGCATTCATTTAACAGATGGTTACAATGTTATTAAAATGCAAATGATTGGTTTCTGCTAATTGTTCAACATCAGAAACAATTAATCAGGAGATTTTTTCATTTCCTAATAGCCTTTGTAGAGTTTACCTTCAGAGATTAACATAAAAGACAAATATGTAAATTTCTCTCACTAACCTCAGGAGAGTCAATCAACTTGAAAGAAAAGTAGAATAATGATTATATATTTATAGTAATGGGAAGAATCCTTTTAGTGCTGTAATTTGCTCCTGAATTGTTTTGCACCCAATTTAACTAGTCTCCATATAATTCTGTGTACTGGAATATCTGTTCAAAAGTAATGAATTGTGGTACCTTACTTTGACTCAAAAGAGACAATCTAACTGCTTGAGTAAATAAACTGAAACATGGATCTCAACAGAATACCAATTTTGTAAGTTGTTCATTCCTTGTGTCCAATTTTTTGTGACCATGGACTGCTGCATGCCAGGTTTCCCTGTCCTTCACTGTCTCCAGGTGTTTGCTCAAACTCCTGTCCTTTGAGTCAGTGATGCCATCCAACCGTCCCATCCTCTGTTGCTCCCTTCTCCTCCCGGCCTCAGTCTTTCCCAGCATCAGGGTCTTTTCTAAAGAGCCAGCTCTTTGCATCACGTGGCCAAAGTAACATTGAGGTAAACAGTGTTTCAGATGAAGTCAGTACTGTGAAGCTAAAGCCCAAGTAATTCATTCATTCATTTCTCTACTCAATAATTTTTTACTGAGGGGCTTTTTTCTTTCTTTCTTTCTTTCTTTCTTTTTTTTTGTATCAGTGTCATTTCTCTGGTAAGCAGAGACTAAAATCTAATTAGATGTACAACAGATTTGGGGTGAGAAATACTAGTGGATAATGAAAGGAAGAAGGAATTGGACTAAGGGAGATTTGGAAGAAAGATGAGATGGAACAAGCCATGCCCTGCAACACAGCCCTGAGAAGTCTTGGCTGGTTCACTGTGGGTACACAGAATGAAAACTTCCCATCAGAAGGGCACTGTGTAATCTCCTAGATCACAAGATTTCAAGTGTTAGGAAATAGTATGATCAGATCCGACCTACCAAACTTTCTTCCCTTCCCTAGTCTTAATTCTCTATTTATCCATTTACCAAAGTGGTCATTTAAATTCCTATCAATCTATTCAAATAAGAAACTATATATAAAACCCATATTGATGAGTATTTTTCCTCCCTGAACTTTATGCCCTAGATGTATTCAGATCACTAAAAGATGTGGTTCAGTTCAGTCACTCAGTAGTGTCCAACTCTTTGTGACCCCATGGACTTCAGCACACCAGGCTTCCCTGTCCATCATCAACTCCTGGAGCCTCTCAAACTCATGTCCCTCCAACCTTCTTATCCTCTGCCGTCCCCTTCTCCTCCTGCCTTCAATCTTTTCCAGCACTAAAAAGTGCAGTGGGGCTACTATATCTTTGTGTAGGAGACTATCTCTTGTCATGACTGAAGTTTGCTCTTTGAACATTTTGCAGAGATTCAGAAAGCTGATAAACATTATTATGGCTCTATTTTGGTTCCATTTCGTTCAAATACATTCAAAACTATTGTTTTTAAATTGCCTATTTCCATATGCTAGGATAACTTAGTCTGTGCTTCTTAATTTCTAAACAAAGAAAACTGAAGATTTTCCAACTTACGTGCTTGTGATTAATCGCTCAGTCATGTCCAAATCTTTATAACCTTAGAAACTTTAGCTGGCCAGGCTCCTCCATCTAGTGGATTCTCTAGGCAACAACATTGCTGTGAGCTGTCATTTCTTCCTCCAGGGAACCTTCCTGACCCAGGGATCGAACTCAAGTCTCTGGTGTCTCCTGCATCTCAGCTGGATTCTTTACCTGCTGAGCCATCAGGGAAGCCTCAACTTATAATCAGGCATTTAAAATTAGGGACCATAATTGTAGAATTATTCTTCACATATAAACAATAGCTTGGGTTGTCCTAGTGTAGAAAATTCGAAGTCATATTATGAAGAATATACAAATTATACTGAGCTGAATTTGCAATTCCTTTGCAAACTGGATTTGCAAAATGATGTGATACCATTCTAAATCATAACCGATATACAATTAACTGATTAATACATACTCAACTTGGTCTTTGTTTATGTATTAAGAAAAGGCTGGTGCCTTTTTTAAAATTGTTTTAGACAATTTTTTTTTAATTTTTCAAGATGATCAATATAATCTCAAAATCAAACATATATTAAAGCTAAAAGAATAAAGTGAAAGTTATAAAGCTTTTTTTTTCTATCAAAATAAGGGATTCTTTCAAGCTTTTCAAATTTCAAAGGTAGGTACTTATACTTATTGAATCTATATGCTCATTATATTTGAATTTTGTCTTTTAAAATTGTCCCTTTTGGGACTATATAATCTTACGGTTTTCTTAAATTTTAATATTTTACTATATGAGACTTTAAAATGAAAATAAAAGCAAAATCTACATGTAGTCAGCATATTTAAAGTTCAAAATATGTTGTTATTGTTAAAATATTTAAAGACAATTAAAATGCACTATATCAATATGAGTATTGGTTTTGTTTTTTTTTTTTTCAATATGAGTATTAGGTTATAGAGCAAACAACAACCTGCTTTTTTTCATTTTCTCATTCAGCTCAGTTCAGTTCAGTCACTCAGTCGTGTTCGACTCTCTGCGAACCCATGGACTGCAGCACACCAGGCCTCCCTGTCCATCACCAACTCTTAGAGTTTACTCAAACTCATGTCCATCTAGTCAGTGATGCCATCCAACCATATCAACCTCTGTCATCCCCTTCTCCTCCTGCCTTTAATCTTTCCCAGCATCAGGGTCTTTTCCAATCAGTCAGTTCTTTTCATCAGGTGGCCCAAGTATTGGAGTTTCAGCTTCAACATTAGTCCTTCCATTGAAAATTCAGGACTGATTTCCTTGAGGATGGACTGGTTGGATCTCCTTGCTGTCCAGGAGACTCTAAAGAGTCTTGTCCAACACCACAGTTCAAAAGCATCATTTCTTTGGTGCTCAGCTTTCTTTATAGTCCAACTCTCACATCCATACATGACCACTGGAAAATCCATTTTCTCATTACCTTCCATCTTTGGTGACCTTAAGTCACCAAAGGATAGTATTAATATATTCTCACTATTCTTATTTTGCAGGTGAAATAACTACATTTTAAAGAGGATGACTGCAATATGTACATTAATACAGATAGTAAACTGTATCAAAAATTTAAAGCTAACATTGATCACAATCAATATTTTATTCATTTGCAGTACTTATTTTAAAATGTGTAATATATGCTTTACATTTTAATGAAAGCTAATTGACAATTTAAGTAATATTATATACCTCTACTTTTTCACATATCTGAAAGACTGATTTTAAGATTGAGTTTAATATCAGGTTGAAATTACTGGTGAATATTCCAAGGGTGAATATAGTTTACATCTTTTATTTAAAACCATACTATAAGGGTGTTAAGAAGTAAAAAGACGCAAAAAGATGGTTGGGATTATTTTAGTTCGGTGTTGGTGGTAGGTTAGTCAATAATTCCGACTCTTATTACCCCATGGGCTCCACTGTCTAAGGGATTTCCCAGTGAAGCTTACAGGAGGAGTCACCATTTCCTTATCCAGGGGATCTTCCTGACCCAGGGATCGAACCCACGTCTCTTTTGTCTATTACATTGCAGGCAGATTCTTTACTGCTGAGCCATCAGAGAAGCCACGCTATAGTTGGGACTGATGCAATATCTTTATGGAACAAGTAGACTCTTGAAATAAACATAAGCTATTAGTGTAGAACAGTTTTAAAATGTTCCCAAGCAGAGCACACGTTAGGATGGCCCTGACTTGTGTATTCTTATTCTCTAAGAAAGCTTATACAGAAATCCAAATTCCTATATATGGAATCCTAAAAATTATTCTTGGAGGAGAGGAGTGTGAGAAGTCTAACTCCATGCCATGTGAAATGGATCAAATATAGTTGTGCAAATAGTGTTACCAACCTATTTATTTTTATCTTTTTGCTTTGTTTCATATTTGACTGCTTAGTTTGAAGCTGTTTTGTTTGTTTTAAAGGAACTATAATCATAATTGGTTTACATCAAATCTAGATTTAGGTATTTTAACAATGTATTTAAATTAATGCTTGGATACCCTTTGATTGTCTTTCTTGTTTTGGATATTTGAGTTTTCAAAAAGTCTTAATCCATTACTTAAATGAGAGAAACCTTACATTAGATACAGTACATGTATTAAAACCTTGGCTTTCTCGATATCTTAAATCATATTACAAGAAGGTTTTGCTGACCCAGAAGGTACTTAATCTCTTTAAGTTGACTCAGCATTACTTCTCAGCTCTATCATGCATCCATTTTACAGTTGACCTCTCAAAAATCAATAATGCTTTCCTCATTTCAAGCGCCTTTTAAGTCATATCACTGGAACCATTTTATATAATACCATGTTTAATCTTCATGATCACTCTATGTAATAGTTTCAATTGTCCATTTTTCATAAACTTCCCTGTGGATAAACAGAAATTCATTCTCATTCCTTTCATTTTTAACCCTCCTATTTTTCCAATGATATATTTTAATAAACCTGATAGGAAATTTCTTCAAGTTTATGATCACGCTATCTTGGGAAACTTGGAAATAAAACTAAATAACAATTTTGTTTATAAATGCCTGTTACTATAAGAAAGTCAAGACAACTGTTACTCATAACAGATGCCAACCATAATGTTTTACTTCCTAGTGTTAGTAATCTTGCTTTTGCTAGCAAGATAACATAAAGGTAAGCACTAAAGAAAGTGTTTTCCTCAGTTATATGATATGGCTTCTTATCTTCAGAGGCACAAGAGGCTAATGTTACTTTCTGTTTTATTCAATGATAATTTCAGTTGAAACTCTTTTTCCCTAATTAAATTCAACCAACTCTTCGATTAACTAATGCTCTTTCCAGCTTCTATAACAAATCTTTACTAGGATTCTCTAACAGTACTTTTCCTTCTGGTAAAACTATGTTTTTTCCTTCCACTATTTGAGTATATTCTTACCAAGAAACATTGTGTGTGCTCCCAAACCTGGCTATTTAATTACCCATTTATTACCATTACATACTTAAATTAAATGGTAGCAAACTCATGATCTATATGTACAAAGTATTTTGTCTCTTTAAAAACTACTTTAATATCATGTAGATATTTATAAATTTAGTCAATAAAATTGCTACTAAATTAGGTATCTATAAGAAAATCTTAAGATATGGTGGCATAGTGATAAAGAACTCACTGAACCATGCAGGAAAGTAAAGGGACATGGGTTTGATACCTGGGTGGGGAAGATCCCCTGGGCCAGGGCACAGGCAACCCATTCCAATATTCTTGCCTTGAGAATTCCATGAGCAGGGGATCCTGGCGGGCTACAGTCCATGGGGTGGCAAAGAGTTGGACATGACTGAAGCGAATTAGCGCACAGGGCTCGCATGGGAAAAAATAATAAAGTCTACAGGATTATGCTCCTGATCGACTTCATAGATGCCTTTAAGATTATTTTGTAATATTTCAAAGCCATTGAAACCGGAAATCAGACTTGGCACCGCTGATGTGGTTAAGGCAAGAAAAATGGAATGTATGAACCAAGGAACCTTTCTTAAAAATATTTTTAAACCAAGGTAATATTAATGTATCGAGTGTCCTTATTCAAGTCATCTCATTTAACTATCCTCTTCCATTAATCCATTCAATTCCACTAAATTTAAAAGGGAAACTTTTATTGTCTCTTTCTATTATTTTTCACTTTCATTCATTTTTGCATTTTTATTATGTAATACATCAAGAATAAATTTCTATGGAAACAAATTTGATTCATCTTAATTTTATGATACTTAATGATCAATAACCAATATTAACCATTATTTACATAAAAGTTATTTAATAAATCATCTACTTTGCATTATTTTCAATAAAGACTGAAATCAAAAGTATATCCTAAAACATGGAATTGCTGCATCCAAAGTTATTATGTACTTTTTTTAAAGTTTTAACACCTATTGCCAATCCCAACCTTCAGGAAGTATATTCCAGTTTACAGTGACAATAATTTATAAAAGTGGAGAATTGGAGTTGATACTTAATAACTAGGTCAATATGGTTTGTTTTCTTCATGACTTTCTGCTCTCATGAACCTCAGGGATACTCTTGAACTCCAAGACAATCAATCACAGCATTCCCTATGCCCCAGTACTGACCTAAACCATAAACTTGCTTTTCTCTAGTTTCTTTGTCTGTATCTGTAAGGTTGCAAATCTATATATAGGCAATCAAACTACCTGTTTCCTATACTGAATCTTATTAGTATAGCTTTCACATTCGAGCTAACTGGAATGTTTCCATATCATGGACAAAATCATACATAGAATTATATTTCAGATTCTAAATTTTTTCTCCCTCATAGTGAAGCGGCAACCATCTTTGATTATCAGCCAGTTAATTATTAGCCAAACCATGTCTGAACTTACCATGTCCTTCAGACATAGGGACTTCGACAAATCCCCAAAGCTAGCCTCTGTCAAAAAGTTATATTTCCTTCTCTAAACCTCATTCCACATATCAGTGAATGAATTAGTCACAGGTCTTTCTTTCATCTCTGTTCTTTTTATTATTTCTGAGAAAGAGAGCTGCCTTTCTTCCAGCAAGGCTTAACTACAAATAAAAGATCAAGCTTAGGTCACTTATGAAAGTTCGTGAACATTTCAAATCTAACAAGTTACTCGGACATACATATAAATCCCCTTTGAATAAAACCAATGTTGAAATTATTAAAAAAAAAAAAAAAGACAGGTTTCAGATTTAGAACAGCTTGTGGCTTACCTGAAACAGGCTTAATAATTTTATCACTTTTTCTCCTAGTGATTTCAATACCCTCAGAAGATCCACACTTCAAATGTAATACATACTAGTAGATGAATGTTGCACAGTTGGAAAATATTCCTTTATAATTAGAAATGTGCAATGGATTTTAAAACATATCAAGAAACTTGTGGACAGTAATTTATCATAAGGAAAAACAGTTTTACTCATTTTCCTAACTGCCCTGTCGATTTGGCCTCTTAAATTGTTAATGGAGATACGTGAAGATCTCACCATATTCAAATATCTATTCTCATCAGTTTGAGGATAATGTCAGAATCACTGCTTTGGAGAATCAGCCGGAAATCTTCCTTCACAAAGATTTTCTCTCACTTCCCAGCCCACAGGATTTAGCAAACTACTTCAAATCAGCACTAAGAGAGATTAGGACCAACAAAAACATGATGTCACATTCATCATAACCTAAAATGGATCTATTAGCCATAATCCTCCATAAGGCCACACTAACTTACCCTTCCCTAGTTTTCCACACTTCAGTGATTTATGGTAATTTTACTCATTCCATGTGAGGACTTTATAAATGTTTTATAAATGTTCAACTTTATACCAATGTTCATCTGTTTCTTATCTTTTAACTACCATGCACCCTGCAACTCATTCAACACTGATTTGCTTATCCTCTGGATACACTCTATGGTAGACACTGTCCCAACCAAAAAGGAAAGTGAATGAGTGATAGTTGCTCAGTCATGTCCAACTCTTTGCAACCCAATGGACGGTAGCCCGCCAGAGTCCTCTGTTCCTGGGGATTCTCCAGGCAAGAATACTGGAGTGAGGATCAATACCAACTTTTCCTTTGCTAATACAGTCTCTATCACAAGATGTGAATTTAAAAATAACAAGAAAACATATCAAATTGTTAAAACCTTCATGCAGAGAATTAAAATGAGATATACGATAGAAGTCACTGGGTGACTGTCTCTTATTATAGTAAAGAAAAACACTATGAAGTGGAAATCTGAAGGACAAAAGTATGTGGCCTTAAAATTTTCAGGGGAACAACATTTTTGGTAAAAGAAAAATAAATGGTTGGTAGGTGGGCCCTAAGTTTCCCTAAAGTTCAGTCAGTTTATGGAAATAAAAAAGTCCAGTTTGGTTGAAGCATGATGGGTGAAAAGACTAATATAAACTAGCAACCAGCTGATAGGTCCAGACCAGGTCATGGCAAGTTTGAAAAGCAGGATAAGAATACCAGATTTTTATTAAAGTGTAAAGAAGAACCAAGAGATCTTAATCCTGGGGGAGAGGTGACATAATGAGCTATATTTTACATAGCCCTTTGATGGCTAAAAGTGAATTAATGTAGGGCTGGGGCCGGGACAAGAGAAGGAGCAATGCAAAGGAATATTGTGTGTGAGATATTGTCAGGTCATAGTTGGGGAAACAAAATATAAGATACATTACGGACTTCCAGAACTGCACAGTCTGCTCAGGTACTTGACCATTCCTCTACAAAGACTGTATATACAAATTTAGGGCTTAGAAAGGCCATTTCTGTCCCTCAGGACTCCCAGAGTCCTCTTCTGAGCTACTACTTCTCCCAGAACCCATCTTGAAAGTCAGTTGAAGGGAATAATCAGATAATCCTTTTTTCAACTTCCATGCCACTGTTTTTTTGTGCATCACCTACGTGAAACTAAGAAAAACTTTCTTTACATAATACCTCACTGAAGAAAACACAAATTGCAGTTTTCCTTAAGGATAAAAACATCTGCAGCAGTCTTGCTTCCCCACATGACTCAGAATGGTACCTTTCAGAAAATAATGGTTACTTATAAATGTTCAATAAATGAAGGACGTGGTTAATATGGCAAGAGCTGAAATACAAAATGGTACTGAAGAGCTGAGAATATAATTGAAGGCACGTGCAGGACCTGCAGAACACCATCTCCTGGGACCAAAAGACAAGTCATTCTGCCGCTAAGGTTGGTATGGTGCAGGGTTCTGTGAGAGCAATAGGAGAAAATGCAGTAGCAGTTGGGGAGGGCTGGGGTGGTAACAGGGATGCTTTAACCATGGTCATTCGATGTAATCTTCCATCTCCTGTTCTGAGCCTCTCAACTCAGTCACATTGACCCCATTCCTAGCCCTTACCTCTGCTGATCTTTCTCAGAATCTAAGTACTAGCTGCTCTTTGTGCTTTGATGTTCTCATCCCCAAATCCAGTTATACGTTCACACATCACAGTAAATCCTGTACATATAAACGAGTTCTGTTCCAAGAGTGCATTGATAAGTCCAATGTCTTCCTAAGTCCAACAAAATTAGCCTAGGTACCCAGCTAATACAATCAGCTGTAGAGTACTGTACTGTAATAGGATTGTAATAAAAAATAATACATAAAAAGCAAACACAAAAAATAAACATTTGCAATCAAATGGTTCATTACCTTGAAAAGTACAGTAGTACAGTACAACAGCTGACTTGAGCACCTGGCATCAAGTGAAGGGGCAGAAAGAGTCACTGACTGACCGGGGGTGGGAGAGGAGAGGACAGAGATGAAGGACTGTCAGCAATAGGAGATGGACGGCGAGTTACAATTTCACTCATGCCTGACGTTGATGGCATAGGTTCTGGTTCCTTGCCAGAAGGAGATGAATGCTCACATTTTTTTTCCATTTATTTTTATTAGTTGGAGGCTAATTACTTTACAATATTATAGTGGTTTTTGTCATACATTGGCATGAATCAGCCATGGATTTACATGTATTTCCCATCCCGATCCCCCCTCCCACCTCCCTCCCCACCCCATCCTTCCAGGTCCTCCCAGCGCACCAGGCCCAAGCACTTGTCTCATGCATCCAGTCTGGGCTGGTGATCTGTTTCACCCTAGATAATATACATGTTTCGATGCTGTTCTCTCAAAACATCCCACCCTTGCCTTCTCCCACAGAGTCCAAAAGTCTGTTCTGTACATCTGTGTCTCTTTTTCTGTTTTGCATATGGGGTTATCGTTACCATCTTTCTAAATTCCATATATGTGCGTTAGTATACTGTATTGATCTTTATCTTTCTGGCTTACTTCACTCTGTATGATGGGCTCCAGTTTCATCCATCTCATTAGAACTGATTGAAATGAATTCTTTTTAATGTCTGAGTAATATTCCATGGTGTATATGTACCACAGCTTCCTTATCCATTCGTCTGCTGATGGGCATCTAGGTTGCTTCCATGTCCTGGCTATTATAAACAGTGCTGCAATGAACGTTGGGGTGCAGGTGTCTCTTTCAGATCTGGTTTCCTTGGTGTGTATGCCCAGAAGTGAGATTGCTGGGTCTTATGGCAGTTTTAATTCCAGTTTTTTAAGGAATCTCCACACTGTTCTCCATAGCGGCTGTACTAGTTTGCATTCCCACCAACAATGTAAGAGGGTTCCCTTTTCTCCACACCCTCTCCAGCATTTATTGCATGTAGACTTTTGGATAGCGAATGCTCACATTTTTGAAAGTTCACATCTTGAAGGCTCCAATGAAGGGGACTACTATATTCAGTCTGCTGCGCAACATTCTACTCATCAGAGAGACTCCCCTTGACTACGTTATATGAAATGCCTTCCACTTTATTCCTAATTCTTTTTTTTTCTTCATAGGTAATACTTGGCATCTTTAGTCTTTGTCATCTCTCCGAACTAGCAGGAAACATTTGTGAAAGCAAGGACTTGACCTAATTTTGTTAACCAATTCAGCCCCTAGACTTTTGAACATAGAATGCTCTTCACTTCGGGCACTCAGTCATGTCCAACTTTCTGCAGCCCATGGACTGCAGCACACCACAGCATGCCAGGCTTCCCTGTCCATCACCAACTCCTGGAACTTACTCAAACTCATGTCCATCAAGTCAGTGATGCCATCCTCTGTCTTCCCCTTCTCCTCCCACCTTCAATCTTTCCTAGCTTCAGAGTCTTTTCCAATGAGTCAGTTCTTCACAGGAGGTGGCCAAAGTATTGGAGCTTCAGCTTCAGCATCAGTCCTTCCAATGAGTATTCAGGATTGATTTCCTTTAGGATTGACTGGTTTGATCTCCTTGCAGTCCAAGGGACTCTTAAGAGTCTTCTCCAACACCACAGTTCAAAAGCATCAATTTTTTGGCACTCAGCTTTCTTTATAGTACAACTCTCACATCCATACATGACTACTGGAAAACCGGAGCTTTGACTAGACAAAGCTTTGTTGGCAAAGTAATATCTCTGCTTTTTAATATGTCATCTAAGTTGGTCATAACTTTTCTTTCAAGGAGCAAGCATCTCTTAATTTTATGGCTGCAGTCACCATCTGCATTGATTTTGGAGCCCCGAAAAATAAAGTCTCTCATTGTTTCCATTGTTTCCCCATTTATTTGCCATGAAGTGATGGGGCCAGATGCCATGATCTTAGTTTTCTGAATGTTGAGTTTTAAGCCAACTTTTTCACTCTCCTCTTTCACTTTCATCAAGAGACTCTTTAGTTCCTCTTCGCTTTCTGCCATAAGGGTGGCTTTATTTGCATATCTGAGGTTATTGATATTTCTCCCAGCAATCTTGATTCCAGCTTGTGCTTCATCCAGCCCAGCAATCTCATGATGTACTCTGCATATAAGTTAAATAAGCAGGGTAACAATAAACAGCCTTGACATACTCCTTTCCCAATTTGGAACCAGTCTGTTGTTCCATGTCTAGTTCTAACTGTTGCTTCTTGACCTGCATACAGATTTCTCATGAGGCAGGTCAGGTGGTCTGGTATTTCCATCTCTTGAAGAATTTTCCACAGTTTGTTGTGATTCACACAGCCAAAGAATGCTCTTAGTATTTGCTGAATGAGTGGCTGACTAGACAGATACATGAAAGCAAACTCTGGATACTGTCTTGAAGATTTAATAAGAGTTTGGTACAAATATGAAGAAATGGTGAAAGGAAATTCCAAGTAAAGTTAGAAGCATCATGATATGTACATTCAAGGCACTGTAGTTAGTTCATTGTTTATAAAAAAAGATGTTAAGGAATGGCTTTCAAGAAGAGACCAGGATGTGTTGCCATTTGATAAAAAATATGATACTGAGTTTTGAGTTCATCTTGAGACATTATTTTGCCAACAAAAGTCCATCTAGTCAAGGCTATGGTTTTCCAGTGGTCATGTATGGTTGTGAGAGTGGAACTGTGAAAAAAGCTGAGCATCGAAGAATTGATGCTTTGAACTGTGGTGTTGGAGAAGACTCTTGAGTCCCTTGGACTGCAAGGAGATCCAACCAGCCCATCCTAAAGGAGATCAGTCCTGGGTGTTCATTGGAAGGACTGATGCTGAAGCTGAAACTCTAATACTTTGGCTACCTGATGTGAAGAGCTGACTCATTGGAAAAGACCCTGATGCTGGGAGGGATTGGGGGCAGGAGGAGAAGGGGATGACAGCGGATGAGATGGCTGGATGGCATCACCGACTCGATGGGCATGAGTTTGAGTGAACTCCGGGAGCTGGTTATGGACAGGGAAGCCTGGCGTGCCATAATTCATGGGGTTGCAAAGAGTTGGACATGACTGAGCGACTGAACTGAACTGAACTGAGAAAAACTGATACATTAAAGTGGTATCAGCTTTACATTTTAGAAGGAATGATGTGCATAGACAGATGCCATCTACTTAAATTAAAATTGATCAAATTCTATGGTGATTGGTTCACTTTAGTAGTTCATGACAGAATAGGTATATGCAGCTACTTTTCTCTGTT
This sequence comes from Odocoileus virginianus, assembly GCF_023699985.2. Lineage (NCBI taxonomy): Eukaryota > Metazoa > Chordata > Mammalia > Artiodactyla > Cervidae > Odocoileus > Odocoileus virginianus. Next base: position 16,099,415 of record NC_069687.1, on the reverse strand, counting down.
TAGCTTTCTAAAATGACATTTCTATTCTCACAATCATCTTTTAAAGAAATAATGCTATTACCTTTGAACTAATTAGAGGAATGTCAGCTGCCTGCCATAGGGATAACACAATCAAGAGAAGCAACCTAAGAAAAGCACACTCAAGAAATGACCCAAGGTTTTCTTATATAAAATTTTTTACATTTCCTAAATTTTGGATTACACCTGTCTCACAGAAGGTGATATAACTGTTTTCCATAAGTTAAATTTTTTTTTCAATTTGTTTTCCTGAGAATCTCTACTTAAAAATAAATGTACATTGTTATTCTTGCAGTATGTTTGTTACACTTTTGTTTTTCTTTCAAAGTTATTTCACAGAACACAAACATTTGCTATATTGCCAGATGAAATTAACTTAAATTTTTAAGGATAAATGGAATTCAAGGTCAAATCTGAAATTTTTTAATTTTACTAAATTTATTCAAAGTTAATTTTGAAATACATATTAAATTTATTAAAATGTAACAAGTATTCAACATCTTAATAATTTCACAAGAAATAATTTCTGGGAATTCATATATCATTTGTAAAGTAATCTATGTAATTTTGATAAAAGCAAGAGGAGAATGTTTTGATGGTATCACTGACTCAATGAAGATGAGTTGAAGTAACTTATACACCTTTGGCAAGAACTGTAAAAAATTACTTACAGATCACTTTCTTTTCTTAGTTCTCGTCTATGTTATAGCCCATGAAATATGCGTGTGTGAGGTGCTAAGTCCCTTCAGTCATGTCCAGCTCTTTGAGACCTCATAAACTGTTTCCCTTCAGAATTCTCTGTTCATGGAATTCTCCAGGCAAGAATACTGGAATGGGTTGCCTCGCTCTCCTCCAGGGGTTTTCCCAACCAAGGAATCAAACCCTCCCCTTCCCTACCTCCACCACGCATTGTAGGCAGTTTTTTTTGTTTTGTTTTGTTTTACAGTTGAGCCACCAGCCTACCCCATGTAACATACTAGTACTTAAAATATTTGTTGTTTCTCTGAAATTTTAAATTTGACTGGACACTTATGTTATGATTTTATATGTTAAATCTGACAACACTGCTTTCACATGATCTGTATTAAACTAATTCTTTTTAATCTTATATTTTCAGAAAATATTAGCCTCGGTGTTGTTTTTTTTCCCCCATTGTATAACAACTGAGTCTTTATCAGTAGATTACAAATTCCTAGCAGGCTAAAACTATGTTTTACCCATTTGCATGTTTATCAGATTACCAAGCACAATATCTTAGTAATAACAGTTCATGATCCCATAAATATTTGCTCATTAAAATTAGATAAACATGCAATCAAGTTCCCTGGGCTTCCCTCGTGGCACAGATGGTAATGAATCCACCTGCAATGTGGGAGACCTGGGTTTGATCTGGTTGGGAAAGTCCTCTGGAAGAGGGCATGGCAACCCACTCCAGTATTCTTGCCTGGAGAATCCCATGGACAGAGGACACTGGCGGGCTGCAGTCCATAGAGTCACAAAGAGTTGGACACGACTGAAGAGACTTAGCGTGCTCACATGACTACCAGGTTTAAGCATTGTAGTTAAGTGTGGATAACTGTGGCAAAGCAATTTTTTTTTCTCACATAGTATATTTTTTATTCTCATTTATTGGGAGAAAGAGTTGACTGTCATTTCTCTTTAACAAGAGCGTTGTATGTTTTATCTTAAACGTGCTGTCTCCAACCTAGTATGGGTGTAGCCTGGTCAGGACATCTTCATCTTTAGAGACGAATCATCATCAAGGAAAGAATCTCTTACGGTTCCCTGGGATGCAAGGCAGTTTCAAGCCACATTAAGGATGCAATAGGAAAAGACTATACTAGAAGCAATCAAGAAAAACTGAAAAAGGATTATTAATGCAATAGTAGCTTGAGTATATACTGGTGAAGACACTAGATCAGCACTCATACTTTTTTGTTTGTTTTTATTACATATCCACTGCACAATGTCTTAGGACACTTCGGTTATCATATATGATCCTTAGATTAATCATTTTAACACAAATTACATGTTGAAGGGGTAATTTTTGCATATACTATGGTTAATATATTGCTAATATTAATTTAATTGGTTTCATTTTATATTTTTTGGAGAGGATATTTAAAAAGTAAAATTAAATATGTGGCTTGCACTATATTTTACACTGGACGCCACTGATTCAGAACTGTTGAAATTAATTCTGAAAACTGTCTTTAAATGAAAAATCTGTTTTTTATTTGTTCCTAACACTTAGAATATTTTATCCCCTTTTTTGTCAGGTGATTTTAATTTTTATGAAACAATAAAAAAGAATAAATATAAGAATTAATTATACAATAAATTTATTTTCAGAATATAGTCTTCCTATTTATGCATAGATTATTAATAAAATTTGAAAATTATTTAAATTAAGTAATTTACTGGAAATATATTACACTAATAAAGAGCAGCAAACATGTATCATCTATTTTAACTGTCCATAATTTGTTTTTTAGTACATTTGTTCCTCTGAGGAAAAACATTTACATACAGAGCTTAAATTATCATGCTAAACTAAAATGAACATTTATTTATGCTTTATTTATAATGCAGTTGATGCATAAACACTGTATAATAAATTAAGAACCCTACTACTACAAATATTTCTTTTAATAAATAAAAATTTGCTGCATAATCTTTTTAACATTCTCAACCAAAAACAAAAGCATTGTATTAAAGCATGATTAGTATGTTTTAACTGTTTCATTTTCTTAGATAAATCCTTACATGAATCTTCTGATAAACCGACTAGCTGCTTTCCAGCAACTGTAATCACACTTTGGGACCACAGTGCTGGGTACAAATGAATTTATAAATAAAGGATCAATGTTAAATTCATCTTGTCTCATCCTGGATCTTCCTTCCTGCACTGGAAGAACTCAGACATAGCTTATTATTGCCCCAACCATCCCCTACCCCTGCCGCTGTTGTTCCATACATCTCAGAGGACTCAAAGTCTAGACATCATAGACCCTCTGCGACATAAGTGGTTAAGGTTTATACAAACTGAGAATTGATTTATGTTTTTACGTTAACCTTTCTATCCTCTCAACAATTCTATCAGCAAAGTACTTTTATTACCACATTATAGATAGGAAACAAAGGCACAAGAAGTTTTAACTTGCCCCTGTTTTAAGATTTAAATTCATAGAAATAAAATTTGAACATTGGCAGTCTGCACAATGCATGTGATCTTACCCATTATGCTAAGTGACTCAGGTGTGACTTCATGTGTCATTACACTTTTATAACAGTTCAAATATTCATGGATATTTTACAACACTTTTGTGTATGTGTGTGCATGTACATGTATTTAGTCTTCTCTGATTCTGCAACCCCCAGGGACTACAGCCCACCAGGCTCCTCCATCCATGGAATTTTCCAGGCAAGAATATTGGAGTGGGTTGCCATTTCATTCTTCAGGGAATCTTCCCAACCCAGGGATCAAACCCATGTCTCCTGAAATGGCAAGAGAGTCTTTACCCTGAGACACTGGGAAATGTTAGTAAATGCTAATCAATCAAGATGTGTTTTAAATCAAAAAGATATTTGTTATTATTTATTACACATTTTATATGTATTTTATTTAATGATAAATATATATAAAATTATTTCTGTGTATTGAACAGTGTGTGAGCTCAAGTAACATCAGGATTTGTTCCTATATCAATGATATAATGTTTCTATGTTAATAAAAACAGAGTGTAACATTTATCACACAATGATTCTTTAGTAATATTTTACCAGTGATTGTTATATTTCAGTGCATAGTGTGATAGTATTTCAGTAATTTATGACTATAATTTAAATTTATAGGTCTGAAATTTATTGAGTATTATTTTGCTTCCTCTGTACCTTTTCCTGTTCTTTACATGTTATGCAATTAGCAGTTGTTTTATAGCTCTGTCAGAATTGTTAAAATATTTAGAGCCTTAAAATATTAATCAGGAATCATTGCATATTCATTTAATGACTTTCTGACTAACTGACATGAAAAGAAATGAAAAATGAAATATCTCTCATAAAGGCACTGAAAGAAAATAAAATTGTCTATAAAATATCCATTACATGAAATGAATCCCCACGGTCCTCTGGCCTTGAACTCATCAGATGCCTTCATGATGAACATTACTTTGCCTTTTTAAGTTAAAAATGTGTAGCTTTCAATTACACAGATTTAATTTACTTTAAAATTTAAATTGCTTAATTAGTCAATTTCAAACACAAAATTTCGGATGTATTGGGAGCTTTACACTCCTATCAAAATGTATATGGATAACTCCTGCTATAAAGATTATTTGTTACTAATGAGATGACTATTTGACTTTACTTCCCAATTAACACCTCTATGATATTTTTCCTTTGTAATCATATCAATCATCATGAGTATCACTATGCAGCAACAATTATTAATAAGTATTTTTCAGTGCATATGAAAAATGAATAATCAAAGCATGTGGTCTTTTATGTGTATTTCAGCTTTCCATTTGTAATGTTTTAATTTCAAAGTGAAGGCTAGAAAGAAAAAGAGAGACATATATTGGGTGTCAAATTCCTGAACTGTTTCCACCACACATTCTTTCAGAATGGTTCCTATAGTATTTTCTCTGGGCATCCTTTTTATCTTCCTTCTCTAACAAAAACCTGCTTCTCTTCTGAGGACACTGCTTCCTATATGGGGTTCTCAAAGGATAGTTGTCTGTCTATTTGTTTTCCTACTTTCACTAAGCCTTATTGAAGTATAACTGATGTACAATAAACTGCATGAATTCAATGTGCACATAATGAATTTTGACATATGTATTACACCTACAAATCAATACAATCAAGATACTGAATAGCTCTATCTACATTTATTATTTAAATCTACATGTTTACATCCATCTTCCCCAAAGTTTCCCCAAATCCCTCCTACACTGACATCCTCTTGCCTGTCCCTGGCAACCACTGATGAGCATTATGTAAGTTGTGGGTATTCTATTTCATTTTTCTCTGTAGATGTCAGATCACAAGACTTCAAAGTGGATGTCATTGCACTTTCAAGCATTCTCTTTCCCTTTCTCTTGAATTCCTAAATAGATGTTGATTTCACTTGCTTGATGGTGTCTTCCCAAAAGTCACACATTTATTTAAACATCTTTAAATTTTCAAATGAAGACTGATTTCCTCAGACACAGAGGTACACAGCTTATTCCCGGAGCTGCTCTCTGCGCACAGAGCATTGATTGCGTCTCTTCTCGGTCACGTGGCCGCTCAACTCCAGTGCTTGCTAGACTGAATTCCTTTCATTCGCCTCTTCCTCCCAGGACATATCTCTCAGACAATCAGAAGAACTGGAAACAATGAAAATAAGTCTAATTTCTGCCAGGCACCGATGCTAGCTTATTATTTTCTCTGGTTCACATCCTGTTATCTGTGGCGACTGTTTTCCAAAATTCAGAGTAGCTTTATCAGTCCATTGTCCATTGTCTGTCCCCCTCTCACTGAGCTGCATATCACATACACTTTTTCACTTTTGTCGGATTTACCATTGTGGGGAATTCCCTCTGAAATTGTACTGTATCATCTGATGCTCTTAATTTTCAGGTGGTGAGTTTTGCCATATATTTGATGTCCCCCTTGGTATTTTAATAGTAACCAGGAGACTGTGGCAGGTGCCACTTGTCAAATGTCCTCTGAAACAGTAAATTTTGAAAACCGTGTTGTATAGCATTGTTTGAGGTTGATGTAGGAAACTGAATCATTCTCTGACTCATTTCAGAGTTGAGAGAAGTGTGTTGAGGCACGGTGTTCATGAGCCACAGGAGCTCGATTTTAGTCAAACCTGTTTATATACCTATATGCACACTTTTTATTTGTTATCAACACATACCCACAATAATTTAGTGTATCTTGTAAATATAAACTCTATATTACCTCTCTGAATATATAAGCATGATTTCCATTTAAAATGTATCCTCTCAGTCCTCTAATAAGCAATTAACTTTCACCCACTTTCTTGGAGAGAAAATTTTAATTATTTTAAGTAATATACTGAATAATTTACATATTTATTTAAATATATTTTACATTTATAAGAAAAGAAATAACAAAAGTACTCATGTAGTTTAAATATTATTTGCAATTCCAAAAGAGTAATTAATTTTATTACTTACCTTAAAAAAAAAAAAGAAAAGACATACTAGCATAGGATTTTAGATGTCTCTCTGAGCATGAAACTAATTCAAATTAATAGAGGGATAATTATCCCTCTCTGTTACTACATGTATTACTTAATTAAAGAATGAGTAAAATGTCACAGCAAAGAGAGTGACATTTGTTTAACAAGAAATCATTAAAACATGTCTGTTCCTATTGAATTCGGGAAAAGCTATACAGTTGAATATGCCTGATAACCTGACTTTGTTAGTTCACTTCAAGTCACATAAAATGTGAAAAAAGTCACAAGTCCTTTTACACCTGTTCTTTAAAAATAAAACTATTTGTCCAGAAGAATAAATACCAAAGATGAGTGAAAACAAAGTTTCATAAAATAATTATATTTTACTCATGTCTTATTCTGTTGAGATTGTTACCCAAAATTATAGAATGAGGTTTTGCTTATTGATCTTAGTATTAAAAATTTGAGTGTGTTATATCATTCATTGATGATGTGGATTAATTTTATATATTAAAATTCTCAGCCATTTTCTTTTATTAAAAACAGTGGCTGCTTATCAAATTATCATTTTTAGAATAAGAAATTGCTTGTTTCCATTATAAAACTTTCAAATGTGTTTTAATTTACTTTTAAGACTTGATAGTCAATTTAAATTTCATTATGGTTTTCTTTTCTTACCCAACATTTACTTTATTACTCAACTAAGATCAAAAGATCAGACAAACCTTATGCAGAGGTGTACATAGATAAAGTATTTTTTAGAGACCCTACAATTTTCTTTCTAGCCTTAAAAAAAGAAAAGATCACTTACTCTGTTTCTTTCTTCATCCTAGAAACATTGAATTATGGGTATGCTCCTATTTCCACAAGACTCCCCTTTATGCTTCCCACATTGTACTCTTTAAAGTAGAATTCGATATTTATCATATTTCACTATTACTGCCACTAGCCAATGGATATATTCTCTTTTTATTTTGCATTTTCTCAAAAGTCTCTTACTAATTAGTAACAATTAGTAACAATTGCCAACTTCAGCTTTAGTCCAAATTTATTTATACGTATATATACATATATATATATATATATGAGCCAGAAATCATCAATAGAACTGAAAAACTCAATGAGAATATTTGATACCACTCCACATTTGCAAACACTGGGATAGATGAGTAGTTTCTGAACCAAATGAGTGTGGCCTCTACTATTAATTCAGGATTTTGCATTTTCCAAAGCTTTTCCATATGCCTTTTCTTGTTAATTCCTCACAACTGCCCTTTACAAATGTTATTATTGCAATTTAATGATAATTTCATTGTTTTATCTGACAGTATGCTGACTCAAAAGCCTTCTTTTGCACCTAATTCCTTACAGTAGCCTTCTTGTATTCAGACAAGTGCAATGTAGTTTGCTGATATTTTTTGTTTGTTTGTTTGCTGATATTTTATTGAGGATTTTCCACCTATATTTATCAAAATATTGGCCTATAATTTTATACTTCTGGTTGTTTTTTTCAGGTTTTGATATCAAGGTAATGTCCTCAGAATAAATTTGGGGGTGATCAATCCTCTTCAACTTCTTTGAATAATTTGAAAAAGACAGGTATAAGTTCTTCTTTATGTGCTTTATAGAGTCCCCCTCTGAGGTCTTCCAGTCCTGGACTTTTGTTTGTTGGGATGTTTTGTTGTTGTTGTTGTTTTTAGTTACAAATTCAATTTTACTACTAGTGATTGATCTGCTCAAATTGTCTATTTCTTCTTGATTTAGTCCTGGCACATTGTTTGTGTCTAGAAATTTGCCCATTTCTTCTATGTTGTCCAGTTTGTTGGCACATAACTTCTCATAGTATTCCCTTATTCGCTGTATGTCTAGGCTTACTAGTTTCATATATAGTTGTTCCTTGGTAAAGGAAGATCTGTTTCAGGAGAACTTTGGATTCCAAAACCCTCAGAAGCTTGAGTCCCTCATGCAAAACAGCCTATTATAGTTGACTTTTCCATCTTAGAGTTGATTGCATCCACAAATGGGCAGCTCAATAAGGAGGGCTGATTATATTCCTAATGTTCTATAAATCTACTTAGGATCACTTAAGAGTTAAGGTAATATTATTACTTTCAGCAGTAATATTATTAATTTAATACTAATTTAAGTAGTAATAATATTACTACTTAATAATAATTACTATTTAGCAATAATATTATTATTACTACTATGATTTTTCTAGTAGTCATGTGTGGATATGAGAATTGGACCGTAAAGAAAGCTGAGCGCTGAAGAATTGGTGCTTTCTAATTGTTGTGCTGGAGAAGACTCTTGAGAGTCCCTTGGACTGCAAGGAGATCAAACCAGTCAGTCCTAAAGGAAATTAACCCTGAATATTGGAAGGACTGGTGCTGAAACTGAAGCTTCAATACTTTGGCCACCTGTTGTGAAGAACTGACTCATTGGTAAAGACCCTGATGCTGGGAAAGATTGAAGGCAAAAGGAGAAGGCAGGCAGAGGGTGAAATGATTAGATAGCATCACCACTTCAATGGATATGAATCTGAGCAAACTCTGGAAGATAGTAAAAAACAGGGAAGCCTGGAATGCTGCAGTCTATGGGTTCACAAAGAGTTGAACAAGACGTAGTGACTGAACAACAAGAGCAACAATATTACTCAGTTCAGTTCAGTCACTCAGTCGTGTCCGACTCTTGCGACCCCATGAATCGCAGCACGCCAGGCCTCCCTGTCCAACACCAACTCCCAGAGTCTACTCAAACTGATGCTCATCGAGTCGGTGATGCCATCCAGCCATCTCATCCTCTATCGTCCCCTTCTCTTCCTGCCCCCAATCCCTCCCAGCATCAGGGTCTTTTCCAATGAGTCAACTTTTCACACGAGGTGGCCAAAGTATTAGAGTTTCAGCTTCAGCATCAGTCCTTCCAATGAACACCCAGGACTTATCTCCTTCAGGATGGACCGGTTGGATCTCCTTGCAGTCCAAGGGACTCTCAAGAGTCTTCTCCAACACCACAGTTCAAAGAAATCAATTTTTCGGCGCTCAGCTTTCTTCACAGTCCAACTCACACATCCATACATGACCACTGGAAAAACAATAGCCTTGACCAGATGGACCTTTGATGGCAAAGTAATGTCTCTGCTTTTTAATATGCTATCTAGGTTGGTCATAACTTTCCTTCCAAGGAGAAAGCGTCTTTTAATTTCATGGCTGCAGTCACCATCTGCAGTGATTTTGGAGCCAAAAAAATAAAGTCTGACACTGTTTCCACTGTCTCCCCATCTATTTCCTATGAAATGATGGGACCAGGTGCCATGATCTTAGTTTTCTAAATGTAGAGATTTAAGCCAACTTTTTCACTCTCCTCTTTCACTTTCATCAAGAGGCTTTTTAGTTCTTCTTCACTTTCTGCCATAAGGGTGGTGTCATCTGCATATCTGAGGTTATTGATATTTCTCCCAGCAATCTTGATTCCAGCTTGTGCTTCCTCCAGCCCAGCGTTTCTCATGATGTACTCTGCATATAAGTTAAATAAGCAGGGTGACAACATACAGCCTTGACGTACTCCTTTTCCTATTTGGAACCAGTCTGTTGTTCCATGTCAATATTATTACTATGAAATTATTTACTGGCACCACAACTAAGAACCAGGAAATACAGGTGAAAATCTGTTTTTGCCAACAATCCTTGTATGAATCTAGCAAAATCACATTTTTCTTCCTGAAGCTGAGATATTTGGGTGAGACTATCTCCATTTTGTGTGTGTGTTGTGTGTGGAGAGTTTAACTAAGTGATTTTCATCTTCAGTATCTATTATTTTTGGCCAAGTGCCTATCATGATCTTAAACTGACACTAGCTCCTCTCACAAGTGTGTGCCCTAGAAAGCAGCCTGGAGAGTCACAAGCAAATGTAAGTTTCTGACTTCTCCAACTGCCCATCATCTCCATTGTCTCTCAATGCCTTTCCTTGATGAATACCTTGGAAAAGATCCCAATGGGGCTTTCCAAAATCCCCCTGTTTTGGATTGAATTGACCAATCAGGGGCTTAGCCCAGGATCTCAAAACACTATCAACAGACACTAAAAAAGGCATATGCCCCAGGTCCTGTCTTTCCTTCATTTTCTGCACTGTGTCTTGATGTCCCAGTGCAAAGAAGTAATGGGAAAATAGGGCTTCCCAGGTGGTACCAGTGGTAAAAAACCAACCTGACAATGCAGGAGGCATAGAGATGCAGATTTGCTACCTGGGGAGGAAAGATCCCCTGGAGGAGGGTGTGGCAACCCACTCCAGTATTCTTCTCTGGAGAATCCTGAGGACATAGGAGCCTGGTGGGCTACTATCCATAGGGTCACACAGAGTTGGACATCACTGAAACAACTTAGCCACATGAGTATAAATGACAATATCAACATGAAGATTTCAAATATTCTTTTCAATATCCTATGCAGATGAAATATTCCATTTTTCTTTTTGATTTATCACACAATTAGTGCTATACAATCCCATCAGAAAACTCTACTAGAATTCCCAGCCAAGAGGATCATGCAAAGCTTCTTTGAGTAAATGACATTAAAAATCTAAATCTGTCTTGACATAAACTCAGAGAATCTTGCAGAGGCCAGACTGTGAATGAGAATGGATTGATGACCCCATGATATGAGGCTGAGTCCTAGGAATTAAAGTTGAAAAAGCCCTTTCAGGCTAAGGTATTGCTGTGATATGAGTATTAGTACCCTATTTTATCAGATAATTGATTTTTTCAAGACAAATTTGATATATGAACATGTATATAATGAATCATAAATGTTATAAGATGGTAGCTAATTAAAGCTGTTTAAAACCGATGGATAAGTCAACAAAATACATCTGGCAGGTCAAATAAAGGCTGTGTGTTTGACATTCCTCTTGAAAAGAAGGATTGGAGTGGGCTTGACAAGTAATATACCAAATGTTCCCTGCTTACACGTGTGCTCAGCTGCTGCTGCTGAGTCCTTCAGTCGTGTCCGACTCTGACACCCCATGGACAGAAGCCTGCCAGGCTCCTCTGTCCCTGGGATTTCTCATGGAAGAATACTAGAGTGGGTTGCCATTTCCTTCTTAAGGGGATCTTCCTGACCCAAGGTTCAAAACCACGTTTCCTGCACTACAGGCAGATTCTATACCGCTGAGTTCAATTCAGTTCAGTTCAGTCACTCAGTCGTGTCCAACTCTTGGCGACCCCATGAACTGCAGCACGCCAGGCCTCCCTGTCCATCACAAACTCCCAGAGTCCACCCAAATCCATGTCTATTGAGTCGGTGATGCCATCCAACCGTCTCATCCTCTGTCGTCCCCTGCTCCTCCCACCCTCAATCTTTCCCAACATCAGGGTCTTTTCCAACAAGTCAGCTCTTCACATCAGGTAGTCAAAGTATTGGAGTTTCAGTTTCAGCTTCAGCATCAGTCCTTCCAATGAACACCCAGGACTTATCTCCTTTAGGATGGACTGGGTGGATCTCCTTGCAGTCCAAGGGACTCTCAAGAGTCTTCTCCAACATCACAGTTCAAAAGCATCAATTCTTCTGCACTCAGCTTTCTTTATAGTCCAACTCTCACATCATACATGACCACTGGAAAAACCATAGCCTTGACTAGACAGACCTTTGTTGACAAAATAATGTCTCTGCTTTTTAATATGCTGTCTACGTTGGTCATAACTTTCCTTCCAAGGAGTAAGCATCTTTTAATTTCATGGCTGCAGTCACCATCCTCAGTGATTTTAGAACCCAGAAAAATAAAGTTAGCCATTGTTTCCACTGTTTCCCCATCTATTTGCCATGAAGTGATGGGACCAGATGCCATGATCTTAGTTTTCTGAATGTTGAGCTTTAAGCCAACTTTGAGACACTTGGATGATTTTAGGCCAAATATTTGTATGCAAATGGAGTTACATACAGGAAATATCATGATATATTTGGAAAAGAGAAGAATTAGAAAAGACAAAAATTGTGCAAGAAAGAGTAAATTTGATTAGAAGTACCAAAAATATATCATTCAAGGGTGCTTTAACTATACTGAGTAAAGTTTTTAACATTTTCAGAAGCATTGCAAGTCTAAGAAAGTATTTGACTCTATGACATTTTAATGCAAATTGATATCTAACAATTAACAAATATATGGGTGAAGAAAAGCTATCACAAAAATTATAGTATAACAGAATTGTTAAAGTTATCAACTAAAATAAATCAGTATTTATATTCAGGCAATGTGATGAATTACTATAAAGTGATATATAATTATCTAGAGAAAGAATGGCAACCCACTCCAGTATTCTTGCTTGGAGAATCCCATAGACACAGGAGCCTGGCAGGCTACATTCATGGGGTTACAGGTGTCGGACACAATTTAGTGACTAAAACCAAATCAATTATCTAGATGTAATTCACATGATGAGGAGCAAAAGTATAATATCAGTACACTGATTTTAGATCATATCAGTACCCAGTAAATATTTGAAATTAACTAATAATCACAATGGTGTGATCACTCACCTAGAGCCAGATAACCTGGAATGTGAAGTCAAGTGGGCCTTAGAAAGCAACACTATGAACAAAGCTAGTGAATGTGATGGAATTCCAGTTGATCTATTTCAAATCCTGAAAGATGATGCTGTGAAAGTGCTGCACTCAATATGCCAGCAAATTTGGAAAACTCAGCAGTGGCCACAGGACTGGAAAAGGTCCATTTTCATTCCAATCCCTAAGAAAGGCAATCCCAAAGAATGCTCAAACTACCACACAATTGCAGTCATCTCACACGCTACTAAAGTAATGCTCAAAATTCTCCAAGCCAGGCTTCAGCAATATGTGAACCGAGAACTTCCAGATGTTGAAGCTGGTTTTAGAAAAGGCAGAGGGACCAGAGATCAAATTGCCAATATCTGCTGGATCCTCAAAAAAGCAAGAGAGTTCCAGAAAAACATTTATTTCTGGTTTATTGACTATGCCAAACCCTTCGACTATGTGGATCACAATAAACTGTGGAAAATTTTGAAGGAGATGGGAATACCAGACTACCTAACCTGCCTCTTGAGAAACCTGTATGCAGGTCAGGAAGCAACAGTTAGAACTGGACTTGGGACAACAGACTGGAAATAGGAAAAGGAGTATGTCAAGTCTGTATATTGTCACCCTGTTTATTTAACTTATATGCAGAGTACATCATGAGAAACGCTGGGCTGGAAGAAGCACAAGCTGGAATTAAGATTGCCGGGAGAAATATCAATAACCTCAGATGTGCAGATGACACCACCCTTATGGCAGAAAGTGAAGAGGAACTAAAAATCCTCTTGATGAAAGCGAAAGAGGAGAGTGAAAAAGTTGGCTTAAATCTCTACATTCAGAAAACTAAAATCATGGCATCTGGTTGCATCACTTCATAGGAAATAGATGGGGAGACAGTGGAAACAGTGTCAGACTTTATTTTTTTTTTGGCTCCAAAATCACTGCAGATGGTGACTGCAGCCATGAAATTAAAAGACGCTTTCTCCTTGGAAGGAAAGTTATGACCAATCTAGATAGTGTATTAAAAAGCAGAGACATTACTTTGCCATCAAAGGTCCATCTGGTCAAGGCTATGATTTTTCCAGTGGTCATGTATGGATGTGTGAGTTGGACTGTGAAGAAAGCTGAGCGCTGAAAAATTGATTTCTTTGAACTGTGGTGTTGGAGAAGACTCTTGATAGTCCCTTGGACTGCAAGGAGATCCTACCAGACCATCCTGAAGGAGATAAGTCCTGGGTGTTCATTTGAAGGACTGATGCTGAAGCTGAAACTCCAGTACTTTGGCCACCTCATGCGAAGAGTGGACTCATTGGAAAAGACCCTGATGCTGGGAGGGACTGGGGGCAGGAGGAGAAGGGGACGACAGAGGATGAGATGGCTGGATGGCATCACCAACTCGATGGACATGAGTCTGAGTAAATTCCGGGAGTTTGTGATGGACAGGGAGGTCTGGCGTGCTGCCTTTCATGGGGTTGCAAAGAGTCAGACACGACTGAGCGACTGAACTGAACTGAACTGAACTGAGCTTTGTTTTATTCTAAAATAATCATCGCTAGCAATAAAACCACTAATTTTTATAATCACAAGTATTTTTTAATTGCCTGTTTTAAATTCCTATGAAGATGCTAATTTTTATAAAACTTTAAAATTGTTAACCTGCATGAAATTAGTAGTCTGAAAGATTCCAGAAGAAAAGGTATATGTATTATTTTTCCACATCAAATTCAGTGCCTAAGACAAAGCAAAGTCTTTAGAATAATCCCATTTTCCAACTTCAACAAGGCATCAATAAACTTAAAACATTAAATATTTTCCCTCAGAGTAATCATTATTTAAATTACTCTACCACTTCAATATATTTCTTCATTTCCTTAGAACATATCAGTTATTGTCATTCATCTTTATCAACAGCTAGTCTTCCTTGTTTTCAAAGAAACAGATTTTAGCTTTTTAAAAGAAATTCTAGTGGATTTTTTGGTTTGTTAAGGAATAAATTTCAACTTTCATCTTTATTGATCCCTGCTTTATTTGAAATATTGTTTACTGTTTTCATATCTGATTTCTTGTTTTAATTTCATAGGTCATTTCTTTTTAATGCCTCATTTAATCATGAAAGTATCTTTGTCCTCTGAACATAGATTTGAACATTTGCTGTTTTGTGGAATTTTTGTTGTTACTAGAAGCTAAATTGTATGTTTTACAATTAAATTTTGATGTACTTCTGAATCCAAGAAGTTTTCAAAGTTCTTAAGAAGTGTGCAGCAAAATCAGTTTAGTTTTGATTTGTTTTATAGTTCATCTGATTTTCATTGATCACTACTTTTACTTAACTCTGGTTTACTTTGTGGGCACATTTATAATTATTTCTATTGTTCCATAATCAAAAGTTAAAAGTCTTATTCTGCAATTTTAAGTGTACTCACATCCACAAACACACACAAACATATTTATGTCCAATGAGGATACAGTCACCCCTTTTCGCTCCTTTGGATGCTAAACTTGGAATATTGGATAACTGTGAAGTCAGCCTATAGTTGGAAGCTTAGAAGGCCCCATACTTCTGATTACCAGGTGCCCTGTTGCTTTCAGTAACATCTTTCACTCCACTCCAGGGTTCAAACAAGTCAGTAAAAGATTTCAGGAAGCAAAAGATGAGTTGAATAGAAATAGCCATTTCTCTTCTTCAGTTTGGACATGATTCTGGATACAAACAGTGGCATTGTCTCTTCTGGGAATTTGTTGTTGGACATATTGGTGGTATTGGACTAGGAGGTATTAAATCAGTTTCCAATATGGTCTGGGTAAACTTCATCATATGACATTATAAGGTCAACTTTTGTCTGTAGCCTCTAATTCCTATTTAACAACTATTAATGCAGAGTTCCAAAAATAGCAAGGAGACACAAGAAAGTCTTCCTCAGTGATCAATGCAAAGAAATAGAAGAAGACAAAACAATTGGAAAAACTAGAACCGTCCTCAAGAATATTAGAGATACCAAGGGAATATTTCATGTAAAGATGGGCACAATAAAGGACAGAAATTGTAAGGACCTAACAGAAGCAGAAGATGTTAAGAAAAAGTGGCAAGAATACACAGAAGAACTATACAAAAAAGATCTTCATGACCCAGATACCAAGATGGTGTGATCACTCACCTAGAACCAGACATCCTGGAATGAGAAGTCAAATGGGCCTTAGAAAGCTTCACTATGAGCAAAACTAATGGAGGTGATGGAATTCCAATAGAGCTAATTCAAATCCTAAGAATTGATGCTGTGAAAGTGCTGCACTCAATATGTCAGCAAATTTGGAAAACTCAGCAGTGGTCACAGGACTGGAAAAGTGCAATTCTCGCTCCAATCCAAAAGAAAGGCAAAGCCAAAGAATGCTCAAACTACTGCACAATTGGCACTCATCTCACATGCTAGCCAAGTAATGCTCAAAATTCTCCAAGCTAGGCTTCAACAGTATGTGAACTGAGATCTTAAAAATGTTCAAGCAGGATTTAGAAAAGGCAGAGGAACCAGGGATCAAATTGCCAAGATCCGTTGGATCATCAAAAAAGTAACAGAATTCCAGAAAAACATCTACTTCTGCTTTATTGACTATGCCTTTGACTGTGGATCACAACAAACTGTGAAAAACTCTTAAAAAGATGGCAATACAAGAGCATCTGACCTGCCTCCTGAGAAATCTGTATGCAGGTCAAAACGCAGAAGTCAGAACTGGACATGGCACAACGTACTGGTTCCAAATCAGGAAAGGAGTATGTCAAGCCTGTATATTGTCACCCGGCTTATTTAACTATACACAGAGTATATCCTATGGAATGCTGGACTGGATGAAGCACAAGCTGGAATCAAGATTGCCTGGAGAAATATCAATAACCTCAGATATGCAAATGTCACCACACTTATAGCAGAAAGCAAAGAAGAACTAACGCCTCTTGATGAAAGTGAAAGAGGAGAGTGCAAAAGTTGTCTTAAAACTCAGCATTCAGAAATCTAAGATCATGGCATCTAGTCCCATCATTTCATGGCAAATAGATGGTGAAACAATGGAAACAGTGACAAACTTTATTTTCCTAGGATCCAAAATCACTGCAAATGATGACTGCAGCCATGAAATTAAAAGACGCTTGCTCCTTAGAAGAAAACTTACAACCAACCTAGACAGCATATTAAAAAACAGAGACATTACTTTGCCAACAAAGGTCCATCTAGTCAAAGCTATGGTTTTTCCAGTAGTCGTGTATGGATGTGAGAATCGGACTATAAAGAAAGCTGAGAACCCAAGAATTGATGCTTCTGAACTGTGATGTTGGAGAAGACTCTTAAGAGTCCCTTGGACAGCAAGGGGAACCAATCAGTCCATCCTAAGGGAAATCAGTCCTGAATATCCATTGGAAGGACTCATGCTGAAGCTGAAACTCCAATACTTTGGCTGCCTGATGTGAAGAACTGACTCATTGGCAAAGAACCTGATGCTGGGAAAGATTAAAGGCATGCGGAGATGGGGAAGACAAGAGGATGAAATGACTGGATGGCATTACCAACTCAATGGACATGAGCTTGAGTCTGCTCTGGGGGTTGGTGATGGACAGGGATCCTGGCACGGTGCAGTTCATGGGGTCACAAAGAGCTGGACACGACAGCAACTGAACTGAACTACACTGAATGATGCAACTCTATTGCTGTTGCTACTTCTCCCACCTTTTCTTCTATAACAAGGAAAATTACCATTATTATTACCACCCATGTATGCATTCGCATAGACATAATATTCTTGGTTTGCAATTCATTAATTTTTTAAAAATATTTTTTATTTGGACTATGTTTCTTAAGTCTTTATTGAATTTGTTATAATACTGCTTCTGGCCTTGAGGCATGTGGGATCTCAGCTTCCTGACCAGGGATCAAACCTGCACCCCTGCATTGGAAGGCAAAATCCAACCACTGGACCACCAAAGAAGTCCAAATTGACTGATTTCTTTGGAATCTTTTTTGATTTCTTAATAATATATGATGTTTGAATTATGCAGTGATATAATCATGCAAATGAATGTATCAATAAAAGCATGTGTCAGTTTTCCAGAGTGTGTGTGTGTGTGTGTGTGTGTGTGTGTGTGAATTTCTAGAAGTCAAAATTTTATTATGGTGGTGGTGAAAGTGAAAATGTTAGTCACTCAGTTTTGTCTGACTCTTGTGACCTAATGGACTGTAGCCTGCCAGGTTCGTCTGTCCATGGAATTCTCTAGGCAAAAATACTGGAGTGGGTAGCTATTCCCCTCTCCAGGGCTCCTCCAAACCCAGGTTTTGAACACTGGTCTCCTACATTATGGGCATGTTCTTTACCATCTGAGCCAATAGGAACACCTAGCAGTGGTGATAATAATTGTTCATGCATGAGAGAGTTCAGTTCCGTTCAGTTGCTCAGTCATGTCCAACTCTTTGCAACCCCATGAACTGCAGCACACCAGGCTTCTCTGTCCATCACCAACTCCCAGAGCATGCTCAAACCCATGTCCATTGAGTCGGTGATGCCATCTAACCATCTCATCCTCTGTCACCCCCTTCTCCTCCTGTCTTCAATCTTTCCCAGCATCAGAGTCTTTTCTAAGGAGTCAGTTCTTTACATCAGGTACCCATGTAGTAGAGTTTCAGCTTCAGCATCAGTCCTACTAATGGACATTCAGGATTGATTTCCTTTAGGATCAATTGGTTTCAGCTCGTTTTAGTCCAATGGACTCTCAAGAGTTCTCTCTAACCCCACAGTTCAAAATCATAAATTCTTCAGCGCTCAGCTTTCTTTATAGTCCAACTCTAACATTCATACATGACTACTGGAAAAAACCATAGCTTTGATTAGGTTGACATTTGTAGACAAAGTAATGTCTCTTCTATCTAATAGGCTGTCTAGGTTGGTCATAGTTTTTCTTCCAAGGAGCAAGTGTCTTTTGATTTCATGGCTACAGTCAACATCTACAGTGATTTTGGAGCCCCCCCAAATAAATTCTGTCACTGTTTCCATTGTTTTCCCATCTATTTGCCATGAAGTGATGGGACTGAATGCCATGACCTTAGTTTTTTGATTGTTGAATTTTAAGCCAACTTCTTCACTCTCCTCTTTCATTTTCATCAAGAGGCTCCATAGTTCTTCTTCACTTTCTGCCATAAGTGTGTTGCCATTTGTGCATCTGAGTTAATTGATATTTCTCCTGGCAATCTTGATTCCAGCTTGTGCTTCATCCAGTCTAGCATTTCACATGATGTATTCTGCATATAAGTTAAATAAGCATGGTGACAATACACAGGCTTGACATACTCCTTTCTCAATTTGGAGCAGTCTATTGTTCCATGTCCGGTTCTAAGTGTTGCTTCTTGACCTGCATACAGATTTCTCAAGAGGCAGGTCAGGTGTTCTGGTATTGCCCTCTTTTTAAGAATTTTACACAGTTTGTTGTCATCTACAGAGTCAAAGGCTTTGGCGTAATCAATAAGCAGAAGTAGATGTTTATCTGGCATTATCTTGCTTTTTCTATGATCCAATGGATGTTGGCTGTTTGATCTCTGGTTCCTCTGCCTTTTCTAAATCCTGCTTGAACATCTGCAAGCTTGAACTTGAACATTCATGGTTCATGTACTGTTGAAGACTGACTTGGAAAATTTTGAGCATTACTTGGCTGCATGTGAGATGAATGCAATTGTGTGGTAGCTGGAACATTCTTTGACATTGCCTTTCTTTGGAATTGGAATGAAAACTGACCTTTCCAGTCCTGTGGCCACTGCTGAGTTTTCCAAATTTGCTGACATATTGAGCACAATACTTTCACAGCATTATCTTTTAGGATTTGAATTAGGTCAAATGGGATTCCATCACTTCCATTAGCTTTGTTTATAGTGATGCTTCCTAAGGCCCACTTGACTTTGCATTCTAGGATGTCTGGCTCTAGGTGTGTGATCACACTATTGAGGTTATCTGGGTCATGAAGATCTTTTTTGTATAGTTCTTCTGTATATTCTTGTCACCTCTTAATATCATATGCTTCTGATAGGTCCATACAATTTCTGTCCTTTATTGTGCCCATCTTTACATGAAATATTCCCTTAGCATCTCTTTTTTTTCTTGAAAAGAGCCCTAGTCTTTCCCATTCTATTGTTTTTCTCTATTTCTTTGAATTGATCACTGAAGAAGGCTTTCTGATCTCTCCTTGCTATTCTTTGGAACTCTGCATTCAGATGGGTATATCTTTCTCTTTGTCTTTTACCTTTAGCTTCTCTTCTTTGCTCAGCTATTTGTAAGGCTTCCTCAGACGACCATTTTGCCTTTTTTCATTTCTTTTTCTTGGGGATGGTTTTGATCACTGCCTCCTGTACAATGTCCTGAATCTGTTATAGTTCTTCAGGCACTCTAACTATCAGATCTAATCCCTTGAATCTGTTTCTCACTTCCACTGTATAATTGTAAGGGATCTGATTTAGGTCATACCTGAACAGTCTAGTGGTTTTCCCTGCTCTCTTCAATTTAAGTCTGAATTTGGCAATAAGGAGTTCATGATCTGGGCCACAGTCAGTTCCCAGTTGTTTTTGCTGACTGTATAGAGCTTCTCCATCTTTGGCTGCAAAGAATATAATCAATCTGATTTTGGTGTTGACCATCTGGTGATGTCCATGTGTAGAGTCTTCTCTTGTGTTGTTGGAAGTGGGTGTTTCCTATGACCAGGGCATTCTCTTGGAAAAACTCTGTTAGAATTTGCTCTGCTTCATTTTGTACTCCAAGGCCAAACTTGCCTATTACTCTAAATATCTCTTGACTTCATACTTTTGCATTCCAGTCCCCTATAATGAAAAGGACATCTTTTTTAGTGTTAGTTCTAGAAGGTCTTGTAAGTCTTCATGAAACCATTCAGCTTCCTCAGCATTACTGGTTGGGGCATAGACTTGGATTACCGTGATATTAAATGGCTTGCCTTGGAAACAAACAGAGATCATTTGGTCATTTTTGAGTTTGCACCCAAGAACTGCTCCATTTCTTCTAAAGGATTCTTGCCCACAATAGTAGATATAATGGTTATCTGAATTAAATCCATCCATTCCAGTCCATTTTAGTTCACTGATTTCTAACATGTTGATGTTCACTCTTGGACTCTCCTGTTTGACCACTTTTCACTTACCTTGATTCACGGACCTAACATTCCAGGTTCCTATACAATATTGCTCTTTACAGCATCGGGCTTTACTTCCATCTCCAGCCACATCCACAGCTGGGCATTGTTTTCACTTTGGCTTTGTCTCTTCATTCATTCTGGAGTTATTTCTCTACTCTTCCCCAGCAGCATATTGGGCACCTACTGACCTGGAATGTTCATCTCTCAGTGTCCTATTTTTTTGCCTTTTCATACTGTTCATGGGTGCTCAAGGAAAGAATAAAGAAGTGTATTTCCATTTCCTTCTCTAGTGGATCACGTATTGTCAGAACTCTCCACCATGACCCGTTCGTCTTAGGTGCCCCTACATAGCATGACTCATGGTTTCACTGAGCTAGACAAGGCTGTGGTCCATGTGATCAGTTTGATTAGCTTTTGTGACTGTAGTTTTCATTCTGTCCACCCTCTGATGGATAAAGATAAGAGGCTTATGGAGAGAGGGAGAGGTAATTAATACAACTCTCTAGTATAAGTTTCACAAGTTGGTTTATTATCACCTATAGGTAAGAAAGTCTTAGTGATGTCTCTGATTTCTATTTTTCCTCTACCTCTTTTAGTCACTTTAGAAAATTTTGCACATTTTGAAGCATATAATTCTGTCTATTGTCTTATTATATGCTTATTTTGAAATAAGCATCATAAATATATTAACATTCAAATAGAGGATTTTATTGTATAATTAATCCTGTTTTCAGAGAAACTTATCCTGCGCTGTACCAAACAAATATATACTTTCCCAAATCATATGAGGTTTAACATCAAACTCATTCCACAGTAATGTTTTTCAGCCATAGTTGCTGAAGTCTTGATGAGGAAAATCTGATCGCTGCATTTGTTAAAATGTAACTCTGTTGTTTTTATTTTTCTTTCACTCATTTATTGACAAAACCAATCCCGAGTCTGCATTTTGGCATCTGATACTGTAAGAATTGTCAGGATAAGGTCTGCCCTTGAGGTGAATCTGCTCACAGCACAGCTGTTGTCAGATACAAAGCCATGGTTTTATGACTCCATGTGTGTGCACCTGATCCTGAATTCTGACTTCTCTTTGCTACCTATTTTGCTAAATGTTCGGCTTGAAGAAGTCCAGTTAATTATCAGGGCAAGGTCTTTGAGTTTTTAAGCAGCAGAGCCAAGATTCACAGCAAATGGTGATGGCCCCAAATCTGCCCTTTCTTCCATCTCAAAGTGCTACTCTAATTTTGTTTGGTTTAATTTTTCTCTACTGAATTCATTCTAAAATGTTCCAAATGACATTACAATAAGCTCAAAAATATTTAATAAGCCCTTTAAGTCCCACATGTGTCTTTCTGGACTGATTTTCCTGGCCTCATTCTACAAATCTCTCCCCATCATCCTCTCTGCTCAGTCACAGGATTGCTTTCTGTTCTTTTTGTTTTTGTTTTTTGACAGTCCCACATTTTCCTCTATATTACATTCTTTGCAAGGCAGTTTTCCTTTGTCTGAGAACCTCTATCACCTGGCAGGACCTGTCCTACATCAGGCTCTTGTCTCCCAGGTCTCAGGTCAAATGTTCCAGAAAGCAACTTTCGTCCCCAGTCTTGGTTATTTATGCACCAATTTTACATGCTTGAGCAGTGACTGATCACCCTTCATTTCTCTAATACTGAGAAAAAAGCCATCTTTTACACATAAGATATGTGCCCTTAGAATCCTATTTACAACAAATGTGCAGGCTTATAGAGGTAGTTGGTTTTATTATGGTGGTAGCAATTGTTTTCCTAAAATTCTTCAATTAAGGAGTCAGATCTTATATCTTAAGAGATATTAGTGTTTTCTTTTTTCTTTTTTAAAATACTTGCAGTGATATTTCACAAATAGCTCTAAGCACTCTTCATATATTTTATAAGGTTGTTATTAGCACTATAGCCACATAGTAAATGAGGAAACTGAAGCCAAAACAGAAGTTACTAAATACATTACTTGATAGTAGAACAAATGAATAAATCCATCAAGTCCTTTATGGGATCGAACCACCCTCTCTGTGAGAATTAACTTGTGCTTGTATATGTCAAATGACGACCCCCTCCCCACCCGGCTAATGTCAGTGTCCCTGGTCTTGATGGGGTTTGTATTTGCTTCTCTGACCTTCCCCCAAGACTGATTTTCTTTTAGAAGATTTTGCTCTCAAGTCAGGCTATGGAAGCCTTCTGCTGCTCTCTGCTGGCCTCAATTACTGATTGGGCTTGTCCTTCAGATTCCAGTTCTATAATATTACAGCACCAATCAGGAGTAAGAAAAAAGAAAAGAAAAACAAGAAGATATCAGCCGGGCAATTATTACACTTAAGTAACGGTGCTTAATCATCAGACAGGGTATGATATTTGTCATTGGAGATATTGTTGCTGAAACTCAGCCTCTGTTCATCAGTGCCTAATAGAAAACATGGAGACAGCATTTTGGGTGAAGTAGGAAAAAAAAAAAAGCTTTACTGCTTTTCTAGGCAAAGGGGGTCACAACCAGCTAATAGCCTCAAGATTGTGTGACCTGCCCCGGGAGTGGGGAGTCTCATAGTGTTCATAGTGTTCAAGAAACAGAGTGTGATCAGCTCCTGGAAAATTCTCTGGTTAGTTGACATCAAGGTGAAGTTTCAAGCATCTTCGTTTTAACCAGTCTGGAGTTTATGTTCCTTTGGTCAGCAGTTTTCATCTGGAAGGGTTCTGCTTCCTATAAAAACAACTTAGGAATGTGTGTCAGGCCTTTATATCTTTCAAGGAACTGAAAGTTCAGTGATTCTGCTATGTGGCAGATTTATAGTCTAAACTGTCACCAGTTCCCCAGCTTAACAACTGTTCTTTGCTTCTACATCTTCACATTTCCCAATCTTTAATTCTTGTTTTAAATTACTTATTTTTGACTGCATTAGGTCTTCACTGCCACGAGCAGGCTTTCTCTAGTTGTGGCTCACAGGCTCTAGAGCACAGGCCCAGTAGCTGTGGCTCATGGGCTTAGTTGCTCCATGGCATTTGAGATCTTCCCGGACTAGGGATCAAACCCATGTCCTCTGCACTGGCAAGCAGATTCTTAACCACTAGACCACCAGGGAAATCCAATAGTTAACCCTTGAGTCAACATTTTACTTCCAAAGACACAGTAGTTTGCATGTGGTTTCAATATCAATTCACTGTTGTTTCTTTTCCTCTTAATAAACATATTTGTGTCTGAATCTATTGACAATACGGCTAGCACATGCAAGAAACCCATACCATTTAAGGACTGGACAGTTGGTGTCCTATCTTTCACTTTTGCTTCTGCTGTCTCTCCAAAAGCAAACGTGCAAACATCACCTTAGAAGTAAAGGCATCCAGGAGACTATGACTCTACAGGTTGACTCTTCATTGCCATGTCTTGATTTGATATATTCTGACAGAAATGGCACACCATTCAATAAACTTTCTTAGCCATTAACAAGTGTGATCCATGGATCTGTGAGATGGTATGGGTCCTGTTTCACTGACTGAATACCACTGTTTTGACTCAGTGTATCATGCATCGCCACCCAAATTGACATATGTTCTTGAATCTTGTCAGTGAACTATGATGACCATTCTCTCCCCAAACTAATAAGAACAATAATACTTCCATTATGCTGGTCAGTTATTTCACTGTTATTCCATTATTCTCTGCAGATACACTATTGGCAGACGTTTTTTCCCTAATTCTCTTTGATTTGATTGGATTTTCTAACTTTCGTGTAGCAAGCAGTATTATTTTTATGGCCAGAGGAGGACAAAAAAGGTAAAAATAAACCCATGTAGAGTTGGAAGGAGTAATGACACAAATGAAAGATAGCTTCAGTTTTCTCACTGTTAAGATGATAAAATATGCACAGCTATGTTGCTGAGAATATGGTTATCTTCCTTGTTTTCTTAGAGTATTATTAAATAGAGAAAAATACTGACTTTTGATGACAAGTTCTGAGTTATAAAAAATGCATATTGTTGTATAAATACCACTGGAGTCAAGATACAAATGTTTCATCCAGTTCTAAAGTTTTCCTTGATACACAACCCTTAAAGTCAGCCTTTACTTCTGGCAAAAGTTTGTTTCTGCCTCCAGTTGACCTTTTGCAGGATACCGTATGAGCTACTTTAAAGTATGTAGCATTCTGAATCTGATGGTTTTAACTGAGGATACATTTGAACTTTATCCATTTCTGGGAATATTAATTCTTTTCTCTTTTTACTATTAATTAGTATTTCAGTATAGCATATACTATTTATCTACTCCCAAGTTTGACTCTAGTTTTTGATGATTAAGGATAAAGGTATTATAATTAACACAAGTTTTATGTTAGCATAAATTTATATTTTTTCTGGCTACCAGGATAGAAGGAGAATGAACTGTTCATGTGATAAGTATACATTTAACTCTATAATTAACTGAGAAAAATATTATCAAAATGTGTGTTGCAAGTCGTGTTTGCATGGGAAATCTGAGTTTCAAATACACTGTATCTTTGCCAGTACTTACTATCATTGTATATAAAAATACTTTAGTTATTTAAATAAACTTAAAGGCATCTCACTGTAGTTTTGATTAGTATTTCCCCAATTGCTAATAATGTTGATCACACTTTCTTATTTGCCATATGCATGTTTTCTTTGGTATAATGTATGTTCAAGTATTGTTGCATATTTATAGAGTTGTTTAGTTTTTTTTTTTATGTTTTTCTTTTTTTGTGTTAAAAGTCACGTAATATAAAACATACTATTTTAACCACATTTAACTATACAGTTCAGTGGCTCTAAGTACACTCACATTGTTGTGCAACCCTCATCATCATCGATCTACCAAATTTCTCACCTTCCTAAACTGAAATTCTGTCTACTTTAAACACTAGGTCCCGATCCACCCTCCCAACCTCCACCACCAGCCCCAGGCCCCCAGCATCTACCAATGTACTTTCTGACTCTATGAAATTGGCTATTCTAGGTATCTTGTGTAAGTGGAATAAAAAAGCATGTGTCTGTACCTAATGTATGCTGGAATGGATTTTTAAGGTTAACTTAAATATGTCCTACAAACAGGTTATACTTTTTTATCCCCCTGTGCTATACAGCAGGTTCTCATTAACTCTCTATTTTATAAATAATAGTATATATTTGTCAATCTCAATTTTTATCACCCTTTTCTCCCTTGGTGTTCATACATTTGTTCTCTACATCTGTGTCTCTATTTCTGGGATTTTTAAGCGTATTTCTATATGTTTGGAATAAGTATTTTTTGCTTCATTCTCTTAGCATTGTCTTTTGCAGAACAAAAGTTTTAAATTCAAAGAAGTTCATCTAACAATATACTCCTTTTTGTCAAAAATGTTATTGGGATGGACTTGCTTTACAATGTTGTAATAGTTTCTGTGGCACAGCGAAGTGAATCAGCTGTGTGCACTCATATACACCCTCCCTCTTGAGCTTCCCTCCCACACCCCCCATCACATGCCTCTCTGTCACCACAGAGCACCAAGATGAGCTCCCTGCAGCTTCCCGCTAGCTGTGTATTTAACACCTGGCATTGTGTACATGCCAATGCTACTACTCTCCCAACTTGTATCCTCCACTCCTTCCTAACAATGTATTCTTTGATGGGTCAGGTTTGGTGTATTATATCTAAAGAAAAAAAAAAAAAACCACTTTGCTTTAACAATGTTGCAAGACTTATCATCAATGTTTTCCTCTTCAAGTGTTACAGTTTTAGATTCTACATCTTACTCTATGATTTACTTTAAAGTGATGACTGCATAAAGCATGAATTATGTGCTAAGTCACTTCAGTTCTGTGTCACTCTGCTACCACATGGATCGTAGCCGGCCAGGCTCCTCTCTCTATGTGATTTCCCAGGTAAGAAAACTGGAGGGGGTTGCTATTTCTTCCTCCAGAGGATCTTCCCAAACCAGGGATTGAATTATGCATTATTTAATCTTTCTGGTAATGGATGTTCAAATGTTCCAGATCATTTGTTGAAAGGACCATTTTCCTTTCATTTAATTTTTTTTTCACCTTTGTCAAATGTCAACTGACTATTTTTGTTTAAGTCTATTTCCATACTCTCATTTCTGTTGTATTTGTGTATGACTTGCTAATCACAACATTAATGCAAGTCTTTAAATCAGGTACTGAGCCTCAGTTCAGTTCAGTCACTCAGCTGTGTCCAACTCTGCAACAGCACAGACTGCAGCACACCAGGCTTCCCTGTCCATCACCAACTCCTGGAGCTTGCTCAAACTCATGTCCATCAAGTCAATGATGCCATCCAACTGTTTCATCTTCTGTTGTCCCCTTCTCCTCCCGCCTTCAGTCTTTCCCAGCATCAGGATCGTCCCCAATGAGTCAGTTCTTCACATCAGGTGGCCAAAGTATTGGAATTTCAGCTTCAGTATCAGTCTTTCCAATGAAAATTCAGGACTGATTAGCTTTAGGATGGACTAAAGTAATGGCCCCATCACTTCATGGGAAATAGATGGAGAAACAGTGGAAACAGTGTCAGACTTTATTTTCTTGGGCTCCAAAATCACTGCAGATGGTGACTGCAGCCATGAAATTAAAAGACATTTACTCCTTGGAAGGAAAGTTATGACCAACCTAGATAGTATATTAAAAAGCAGAGACATTACTTTGCCAACAAAGGTCCGTCTAGTCAAGGCTATGGTTTTTCCAGTAGTCGTGTATGGATGTGAGAGTTGGACTATGAAGAAAGCTGAGCGCCAAAAAATTAATGCTTTTAAACTGTGGTGTTGGAGAAGACTCTTGAGAGTCCCTTGGACTACAAGGAGATCCAACCAGTCCATCCTAAAGGAGATAAGTCCTGGGTGTTCATTGGAAGGACTGATGCTGAAGCTGAAACTCCAATACTTTGGCCAGCTCATTCAAAGAGCGGACTCATTGGAAAAGACCCTGAGGCTGGGAGGGATTGGGGGCAGGAGGAGAAGGGGAAAACAGGATGAGGTGGCTGGATGGCATCACCAACTCGATAGGCATCAATTTGAGTAAACTCTGGGAGTTGGTGATGGACAGGGAGGCCTGATGTGCTGCAGTCCATGGGGTTGCAGAGTCGGACAGGACTGAGTGACTGAACTGAACTGAACTGAAAGGACTCCAAGGGACTCTCAAGAGTCTTCTCCAACACTACAGTTCAAAAGCATTCATTCTTCAGTGCACAGCTTTCTTTATAGTCCAACTCTCACACCCATACCTGACTTCTGGGAAAAACCATAGCTTTGACCAGATGGACTTTTGTTGGCTAAGTAATGTCTCTGCTTTTTAGTATGCTGTCTAGGTTTGTCAGAGATTTTCTCCCAAGGAGTATCTTAATTCTATGGCTGCAGTCACCATCTGCAGTGATTTTGGAGCCCAAAAAATAAAGTCTGACAGTGTTTCCATTGTTTCCCCAACTCCATGAAGTGATGGGACCGGACACCATGATCTTAGTTATCTGAATGTTGAGTTTTAAGTCAGCTTTTTCACTCTCCTCTTTCACTTTCCTCAAGAGGCTCTTTAGTTCTTCACTTTCTGCTATATGGGTGGTGTCATCTGCATATCTGAGGTTATTGATATTTCTACTGGCAATCTTGATTCTAGCTTGTGCTTCTTCCAGCCTGGCATTTTGCATGATGTATTCTGCATATAAGTTAAATAAGCATGGTGACAATATACAGGCTTGACATACTGTTTTCCCTATTTGGAAACAGTCTCTTGTTCCATGTCCAGTTCTAGCTGTTGCTTCTTGACCTACATACAGATTTCTCAGGAGACAGGTCAGGTTCTCTGGTATTCCCATCTCTTGAAGAATTTACCACGGTTTGCTGTGATCCACACAGTCAAAGGCTTTGGCATAGTCAATAAAGCAGAAGTAGATGTTTAGCTGGGGCTCTCTTGCTTTTTCGATGATCCAATGGATGTTGGCAATTTGATCTCTGGTTCCTCTGCCTTTTCTAAATCCAGCTTGAACTGGAATATCATGGTTTATGTGCTGTTGAAGCCTGGCTTGGAGAATTTTGAGCATTACTTTGCTAGCGTGTGAGATGAGTGCAGTTGTGCAGTAGTTTGAGCATTCTTTGGCATTGCCTTTCTTTGGGATTGGAATGAAAACTGACCTTTTCCAGTCTTTTGGTCACTGCTGAGTTTTCCACATTTGCTGGCATATTGAGTGCAGCACTTTAACAGCATCATCTTTTAGGATGTGAAATAGTTCAACTGGAATTCCATCACGCCCACTAGCTTTGTTTGTAGTGATGCTTCCTAAGGCCCACTTGACCTCACCTTCCAGGATGTCTGGCTCTAGTCCAGTGATCACACCACTGTGCTTATCTGGGTCATGAAGATCTTCTCTGTATAGTTCTTCTGTGTATTCTTGCCACCTCGTCTCAATATATTTTGCTTCTGTTAGGTCCATACCATTTCTGTGCTTTATACTTGCTAGACTCACTGTTCTTTCTTTCTTGTCCCAGAAACAGAGGCAGGGACAGAATAGCAAGGACAGTGAATCTAACCAGTATGATTTTCCTTTTCACAATTATTTTTCTTATTGTATTCTCTTTCCACGTCCACGCAAATTTTAGAAACAATTTGTCAAAATCTACGAGACAAAATTCTGCTGAGAATTTCATTAGGATTTTCTGTAGAATAATGCATTGTCTGTATCTTTTCATTCTTAATTGGTAGCTCTAGCAATTACTAGGTAAATAATTAACCTTTACAATTATAATTAAAGCTATTATTTTACCAACTCAATTAAAATGTTCATTTTAAAGCCATATAGGTTTTCCCCCCTCATTAATTTTATGATTTTCATAAATATATCAATATAGATTGAAAACCTTTCTAGACATATTTATATATTTAGCTTCCAACATTCATAAGTATAGTGAATAATAGGAAGGCAAGAAAATAGTCATATCTGCCACATATGTATCATGTTTTTCCTTCATTCTTATAGTTAAAAGTTGCCTCTGTTATCTCTTTTTTTTTTCTTAAGGAGTTTAAGAAAATCACTTTTCTTGAAGAATTTGCCTTAGCACTTTTTCTTAGAGAAATACTACTCACAAATTTTTCAGTTTTTATTCAGCTGAAAGTATCTTTATTAACATTTATTTCCCAAGAATACTGTTGCAGGCCTTGGAATCCTGGGTTGAAATTTTGCCCTGCTTTCTTCCACTAAGCAATTTAAGTGTTCCAATGTCATCTGACTCCATGTTTTCTTTAAAAAAAAAAGAAAGAAGTCATTTTGAATTCTTATTTCCCTGTATACAAGATGTTCTTCTTTATTATCTACCTTTAGGATTATATTCCTTATCTTTGGTTTTAACTCTTGATTATGATGTGCCTGAGTATGATTTATACTTTCCACAGTTTTATTAAATTATTTAATCTGTGTATTCATTTAAACCAAATTTGGGGCATTTTCACCACTATTTCTTCTTTTTTAAATTCTGAAACAAACTGGTTTCTTCTTTTCTTTTAGGACTCCAAAGTGATAAATGTGAGACTTTTATGCTGTTAGCCCCAAACCTCTGAAGATCTATTCTTCATCATGTTTTTTTTTTTCCTCTTCATCAAATTGGTTACATTCTATTGATATATGCTCATGCTAAAGTTCTTTGACATTTACTGCTATTAATCCTTCATAATAAAATTTTATTTCAGTTATTAATTTCAGTTCTGACATCTTTACTTAGTTTTTCTACAGTCCTTTTTTTTTTTTTCCTGATAGGAATTCCATCTTTTCTTTTCATTTAGCTGTTATCACTTCTTCCATGTGGCTCATGATTAAAATACCCCCCTTTAAAATCTTCCTCAACTTGGGATTTGAAGCTGATAATTGGTCAGAGTGTGGACTTTTGATTATCTCAAGTAATTTTAGATTGGACTTTGGACAGTTTTTGGACTTCCCTGGTGGTTCAGATACTAAAGCGTCTGCCTACAATGCGGGAGACCCGGGTTCAATCCCTTGGTTTGGGAAGATCTCCTGGAGAAGGAAATGGTAACCCTCTCCAGTATTCTTGTCTGGAAAATCCTGTGGATGGAGGAGCCTGGTAGGCTACAGGCCATGGGGTCACAAAGAGTCAGACACTACTGAGCGACTTCACTTTCACTTTGGACAGTTTCAATATTATTTTGGAGACTCTTCATTCTTTTAAAGTAATTTAGAGAATATCTGTTGAAACTTTGCATGTTTTTGTAGGCAATTAATCAGTTTAGGTTAATTCTGCAAACTCGTCTCACTTCTCTGGAAGTGGTGACTCCAAGGGCAGCTTGCTTTTTCAGATAGTAAAGAATCCGCCTGCAATGTGGGGGCCCTGGGTTCGATCTCTGGGATGGGAAGATCCTCTGAAGGAGGAAATGGCACCCCACTCCAGTACCCTTGCCTGGAGAATCCCATGGACAGAGATGCCTCGCGGGCTGCGGTCCACGGGGTTGTAAAGCATCTGACACGACTGAGCACCGCACAGCATATTCTGCTCAGGTGATTCACTGCGTGTGATGTTGAGAGGTTCATCTGAGGTTTGGAGAGCTTCTGTCAGGAATCATCATTTTTTTCTGTAAAAAGTTACAGAATATTTTAGGTTTTAGTTTAGGACTACATAAAGTCTCTGTTACATAGTCTGCTTTGTTATTTTTGTGCTTTCTTGTTTTATAGCCATTAACAATACAGAAATTATTAGGTCCTGGGCTGTACAAAGTCTGTCTCTGGATTGTTCTCTGGGATGGAGTTTTTCAAACCTGGTTTACAAACTTAGTTCTCAACCCTCTGCAGTGCTTCTTGGAGTCTGTTCTGTGAATGGCAAGTTCCAGAATAAGCTTGAAATTTCTATTGACTCACACCCAGAATTTGGAGAAGGGAATGCCAACCCACTCCTGCGTTCTGGCCTGGGAAATCCCATGTACAGAGGAGACTCACGGCTACAGTCCGTGGATTTCAAAGAGTCAGACATGATTTAACAACTGGGCACACATACACACTCATAATGACAGGGTCAAGAGATCAGACTCACTTCTCCCCAGGATTTCCTTTATCTTCTCTCAATCACAGGAATCAGTTCTGATTTCTGTGGCCAAAAAAGTATTTCTTTGAGTGTTATCCTCACCTGCACTGCATATTTCCGCAAAAAAAAAAAAAAAAAAAAAAGAAAGAAAAAGAAAAAAAAAGAGCTACATTCAGTACAGCACCAAGAGAAAGGGAAAAACAGAATAACAGGACTCTTCTTGCACTCAGGATAAATGTATCCAATTTCTGGTCCCTGGCCAGAGATACAGGTGTTCTATCTCAGCTGTTTTGTGCCTGCACCAGTGCTGCAGTTCCATGAATGATGCTGTCCCTGGGGCAAGGCAGGGAGAAGAAAAATGTGTTACCCTAAACTCTCCAGCTGGTAGTTTAACCTGCAATTTTTGTTGTTCACATGTGGTTCACAGTTGGACCACTCTTGGGAGAAAAAAAAAATGAAGGTGAAAATGTGGGAAACTCATCAGTGTCTTTCTTCATTGTTGACTCTCTGCCCCAATCTGCCTGTTGTTGCTTATCTTTCACAGCCCAGGAGTTTTCATTGCTGTCGATGGAAGGAATAAGATGGAATATGCTTGCTCCATTTTTGCTGACGACAGATCACTCCACATATGCCTTTGAGTGTTTTAAAAACATTTTTCAAATGTGTTCAACTCAGATTTGTATGCTTGTCTTTTGAAGGCCCTTCCATCTTGAAATATGTGGAATCATGTGGGAGAAATGAATTGACTAAATACTTGGGGAACTATGCATTTTACCAAGTTGTATATTAGACCCATTCCTCCAAAATGGACTCTCTATAGAGGCTTTGTCAAAAATGTACTTTATAAAAATGGCAAAATAAAATTGCCAAAACTTCAAGAAATATCTAGAATCATAAATTACCATCATGCGAAAGTGGAAGAACACATAAAACCAACTCTGTGTCCACATCTGCTAGGAAAAAACCTGCCCTCTGATCTCTCTCTCACACATACACACACACACACACACTCACACAATTTCCTCATTTTGCTTCACAGAACAAGCAAAACTGGAAGTTGATTATGAAAAGAATATGACAGCAGAAAATACAGTTTCATGGTTTCAATAGCTTTTGCATTGTCACCCTTTCTAAGAAATGTGTCTAAGGGATGTGCATTCATCAGCAGGAGACATTTTTCTGATGTCAAACTGAGTTGGACATGAATAAATACATCTTGCCAGATATCAGGAAATCTACAGAATGCTAACTGTTATAAAACTGTCAATGTGAGCAACACCATATGAGAACATATATCTCAGGAATTTACAGAACAGAATTTTTACAATATTTATCAGGTAACAAAGGATGTTTACAATGTTTGCAATTAACATTTTAAAAATTGTGTTTATCTATACAGAATCACAATTCTATATGTAATTTCAGTATGTGGAATTGGGTAATTATATGGCTGATATACAAAAAGAAGACTAGCTCAACTATCAACATAAATATTAAAGTATACCTTTAATGAAAGAGGACCCTGATACACATAAAGTGATAATCTAGGCATTCAGGGTAAATGTGAAGTTACACTTAATTGTAATTATACTAGAAATAATGAATACAGGTGCATTCATTAATATAATCACAAAACAAAACCTCTGTGAAAGTGAAACAGTGAAAGTGCTAGTCACTCAGTCATGTCTGATTCTGCAATACCGTGGACTGTAGCCCACAGGCTCCTCTGTCCATGGGGATTCTCCAGGCAAGAATACCAGAGTGAGTAGCCATTCCCTTCTCCAGAGGATCTTCCCAACTCAGGGATCAAACACAGGTCTCCTGCTTTGCAGGTGGATTCTTTACCATCTCAGCTACCATGGAAACATTCTTTAATATAATCATAAAACAAACTTTTAGTAGACAGGATGAATAATGTAAGGATGAGAAGAGGTTTATTTTCCAGTCAAGATACTCTGGCTTCTCTTTTAGTTAACATACCTGTAAAGCTGATTTTTTTGGGGGGAAGAAAGTAATATTTAAGAGATTTTTGCTGTAGCATTTAGTGAATGTTATCCTAACTAATACAGACACGGTTGCCTTGAAATGGTTTGTTGCCTTTATAAAAATCGAAATAAGTGATCATTTCTTAATGGCCAGTCTGAAACTATATATATGTAGGTTTTAAAGAGAAAGGGTTCATAAGACAAATTAAATGCAAAGTTCTTGGTTCCCATACTGCTGAAGCCAACTTGAAGGATTTTGACCATAACTTTGCTAGCATGTGATTATGCTCGTTTCTCAGGCTAGCAAGGTTATGAGCAAAATCCCTAAGTTCACAATGGAATATTGTGTGCATGCTCATTCATGTCCAACTCTTTGTGTCGCCATGGAGTGTCTGCAATCCATGGAATATTCCTTAGCCATAAAAAATTAAATGCCCTTTACAACAACATGGATGGACCTAGAGATATTATTAACTGAATGAAGAGAACTGGGTTTGGTCACTGGATCAGAAAGACCTATGAAGAAGGGAATGCCAACCCACTCCAGTATTCTTGCCAGAGAATCCCATGGACAGAGGACCCTGGCAGGCTACAGTCCATGGGGTTGCAGTTTCCACATGACTGAGTGACTAACACTTGCTACACTACTACTAAGTCTGTATCTCTGAGTGAAATGACTAGAAGGAAGCTGAGTATTATATTTTTTTTTATGGTTTGGAAAGCTATTATGAATAAGAAATAAGCACATATAAGAATCAGATTTTCCTTAAACAGTGATCAAATAGAATAGAAATTTTAATGTTCAAAGTAAAGGATGAGACCCTAAAGCAAACAATGAGACTAAAATGGTCTTGGGTATCAAAGCCTGGTATAACTCCTCAGTCAAGTAAAATGTTTATTAAACAGTCATGAGTTCAAATGACAAAAGATCTCAAAGCAGCTGCCAATCATTTCTGAGAAAGAAAGGAAGAGAGGAATTGATAGTGATTGAGAACTGTGTGTAGGAAAAAACTTGCAATGTATACACTTGCATATGAGATTGTGTGGAAGCAGACTTGGAAGGTCACTACACTCTTAGGAAACTGTATTCCCAAGGGAATCTCCAAATAAGGAGGAAAATGATTTGGGGCAATTCAAGGAGGTACACGGTATGAGGGTGAAAGTGTTAGTTGCTCAGTCCTGTTTGACTCTTTGTGACCTCCTGCATTGTAGCCCACTCGACTCCTCTGTCCATGGAGTTCTCCAGACAAGAATATTGGAGTGGATTGTCATTCGCTTCTCCAGGGGATCTTCCCAACTCAGGGATCGAAGCCTGGTCTCCAACAATGCAGGCAGATTCTTTACCATCTGAGCCACCGGGGAAGCAGCATGTGGGGCCCCAAATTTGCAAGTGCAGGGGGCAGATTGAAAACCCCCAGAACTATAGCATACCAAGGAGAGAAGAGCTCCACATACACAGTTTACTGCTAACCTGGATGGGATAAAGGATACATAAAAGCTGTGCTAGGTTAAGAAGAAGCATGACTCCATATTAGATTTGTTTCTTTAACTTTGGTATTCTATTGCCTTTGCCTGAGTTAAGAATGTTGCCTATAGCCTGAAATATACAGGATAGCCCCATCTTCAAGACTTTGGCTTTTAATGCAATAACACTTTTCCATTCATATAGAGATAAAGGGGAAGAAGGCAATAGCGGTCCACTCCAGTACTCTTGCCTGGAAAATCCCATGGATGGAGGAGCCTGGTGGGCTACAGTCCATGGGGTCACGAAGAGTCGGACACGACTGAGCGACTTCACTTTCGCTTTCATGCATTGGCAAAGGACATGGCAACCCACTCCAGTGTTCTTGCCTGGAGTATCCCAGGGACGGGGGAGCCTGGTGGGCTGCCGTCTATGGGGTGGCACAGAGTCGGACACGACTGAAGGGACTTCATAGCAGCAGCAGCAGAGATAAAAGGTTACATTACAGAGAATAACGCTTGTCTTGTTAGGGGTTTACCGGGAAATTATGATCTGACCTATGTGGACAGCTGCGAGAACAAAGGATTCCAATACCAAGAAGTTTACAACACTAAGTAGAGTTCCCTGTGCCAAGCAGTGTGTTTCCATCAGCTATCTATTTCATACACAGTATCAAGAGTGCTTAATTCACTGTGGCATGCTAAGTGGGAGAGAAATCCAAAAAGGAGGGGATGTTAATATATATATATGCATGTCTGATGCATTTTGCTATGTAGTAGAAGCTAGCATAACATTGTAAAGCAACTATACTGCAATAAAAATTAATTTAGGAAAAAGAAGTTTACAACAATGAACCAAACCCCACCCTCAACATCCCTCTAAAAGCGCTTTGTGAGAGTGGGCCCTACAATAAACCTGTCTCTGCTCCAAACTGCAACATTTTGGTATTGTTTGGCCTCGCTGTACCCTGGGCATGTAAACTTGTCTTTGGTAATAAAGCCTCTGAGGGGAAAAATCAGGATCTCGTCAACGTTTCCCTCTTAGAGAAAGAGGCCTCACAATGGTGCCCAGCTAGATTTCCTTTGTAATGGGAATCTTGATTGCATATATCCTGGTTCTGATCTGCATATTATCATTGAGTGTGAAAGTGTCTGGTCTTTTTATTTTGTTCATCACTAGATTTTCAAGGGAGTAAAACTTTCTTGAGGAATTCTGAGTCTGAAACATAGTGAGGAATTACATTTTAATGTTATTTTTTCATCACCTGTGTTCAACTTGAACCGGTAAGTCACTGGCCATGCCTATAATACCAGGTGATATACATGGTATTAAAAGGAAGGAGACTTGGTACATATTGTCATCAACTTATGTCAACAGATGATTTGATGTTCTCGGAGGACTTCGGGAGACACACATTGAAGGCAGACAGAACCTCTGTCAGACTGGGTTTATAAATAAACAAATGGAACGGATCCTTTTTGATCACCAAGTCCATGATATTTAGGTTTTATGCCAACTATTGCATTAAACCATAGAAACCTGAAGATTTATCAGTTACAGCAACTAAAATTATCTTAAACTTATTTAACTACTTTTTAGTCCTATTGGTTTCCTTTCTATAAGCCATTAATTATTAAAGTGGGGCAAGCACTTGTCTAGGGAAGATTTTAGCATTGTTTGAGTTATGCTACCACTCAAAATCATTATTATGGAAAGACTCAGAACTGACATTACAACACACAAAAGAGAAATAAATGCACAAATACTGTTGCCTTCCCCTAAAATTAGTAATGTATGTATATTATACCTTGAAACTTGTTTTATTAATGTTTATTTTACAAAAGAAAAGTGCAACTGAAACATTTATGTTTTTCATTGCACTTATTTGTTATAAGGTTATATAATAATAATATATATATATATATATTAATCAACTGGGAATCAAGACAGTTTCTACACTAGTGGAACAATAGCTCAGATAAATCAGTTTCTGGTGAGTTGCAACACCATCAATAATCGAGTTGTTGCTTTATGAAATTATCTGACTTTTTCTAACTATGAGTGAATAGCTGATCTTGTACATGTATCTCTTGAAAACTTTTTGTATTAGTTTCCCAAGATGGCCAACACAAAGCAACACAAGCCAGGTGGCTTAAAACAACAAAAATGTGCTGTCTCACAGTTCCAGAGGCTAGAGATTCAAAACCAAGGAGTCAGGAGGGCCATGCCCTCTCTGAAACCTGTAGCAAGAAATCCTTTCTTGCCTTTTCCTGGTTTCTAACAGTTGCCAGCAATCCATCACTTCCCTCGGCCTGCAGCTCTTCCCCTCATCTTCTGTTATCTCACGGTGTTCTCTCCCTGTCTCTGTCCTTTTCTTATGACACCAGATATCACATCTGAAGCAACATCACACTGTCATCACTGAAACCCTAAAAGCAGATGAGCAGGAAAAATAAGAACCCAATTTTATGGATAGACATATTGAAGCCTATAGGCCCACGTGACTTTATACAACTAATAAATAAGCAGAAAATGCTCAATTCTTTTACTTTATTAACATGAACCATATGATTCCCTGTATTTTTCTTAAGTATAAAATCTATTTTTCTACCTATCATTATCATTTATTTATTTTTCAAAGAAAAGAATAAATATCTTAAGGTAATTGTAGATGGAAGTGTCAGGTTAATTTGCTGTGCAGAGTTGTAATTTTCAAATTTGATTGTTTTTAAAAAATTCAGTTTGATTTAGATGAATTTGTTTTCATGTTTTCATTCTAAAGAAACCCCAATTCTAGTATTTCTACCTTGGTATGTTTCTATTTTATTATAACTGAAGAAGAGTTCATCCGTCCTTCTAGATAGTACCTCAGAAGCCATAGAAACTGCCTGTTTATATTACCTCTTCTCTCCTTCCTCTTCATAAACCTTTCCAACAGAGCGAAGGTACATTTTAGTTTTATTAGGCCATAAAACTTGGTGCAATACATTTCATCCTTTTACGAATTGTCTTGAGAACATTTTAATTGCATTTCATTGTGCCTTGGTGTCAGATCTGTTCTTTTATGACCTACTCTTCCAACCTCACTCATTACTCTTCTCAGCTTCTCTACTAATGAGCAATATTGTATTTCTTAAGATCTTTTGTCAGTTGGAAAGCTGTAAACTTCTCTGTGCAAGTAAGTTTTGCTTGTGTTTAACCACAAGCTTCAGTCGTACTCCCTTGATTCTTTTCTTGATTTTTTTTCTACATCCCTGTATGTTACTCTGACATATTTCTCTTGTTTATTTTCCTCTGCCTGAAAAACCCATCCACTGTCATTTTTAGAAGTTGTTTTCAGTAAAATAATCAGTATTAATTTGCACAAATTAATTGTGAAAAATGTTTCAATTCTTTGATGGCCAAAACTGGAAATTTTGTTATTTCTGACAGGCTGCAAATGCAAATAACATTTCATATAACAAATAAAAGCATAATGTCCTGTGGAAGTAGCATTATTAGTAGAAGGGATACAGTGTGGTGATGCTTGGGAAAGAAAGAACTGAAACAAACAGACCAGCTGAACAGAGAGCTCTGAAGTGCAAAACTTCTATAGAAAATGGAAACCTTTTCTTACCCAGAATAACAAAATTTAGAGACAATAAAAACTAAGCTATGTTGTTTGAGTTATTGATTTTTTTCCTCTTTGCTCCCTCTGCATCAAACTTATAGAGTTTCCAGAACTTTTTCTTTTTCCTTTATCTACAAAATTATTTCTATGAGGTGGAATCTAAGACTTCAGGAAGGGTACCAAGGATACCGAAGGAGTAGATCTCCCCTCAGCTCTCTAAAAGAGACACACAACTCTTAAAACAATAAATGGCAGGTCTTGAGCAATGAAAGATACTTTTTCATCCTCCAGGATGGAGAGATGTATGATCAAGATATTTTAGAGTTGCCTGAAGAGGCTAACATAAGGCTGGGACATTCTGGAGATAAGAAATGTATAGCGATATTGTTTGTGTCTCTCAGCCATCAGTATGTCTTCCTTACAACAAGTGTTGGAAAGAATGTGGAGAAAAGGGAACCCTTCTACATGCTTGTGGAAATGTAAATTGATACATACACTACAAAGACAGTATGGAGTTTCCTTAAAAATCTAAAAATAGGGCTACCGAATGACCCTGTGATCCCACTCCTGGGCTTATATCTGAAGAAAAGCATGATCTGAAAGGATAAATGCATGCCAGTGTTCATTGCAGCACTGTTTACAATATTCAAGACATGGGAGCAACCTAAATGTCCATCAACAGAGGGATGGAAAAGAATCTGTGGTACATACATACAATGGAATATCACTCAGCAATTGGAAAGAATGAAGTAGTGCGGTTTGCAGCATCATGGATGGACCTAGAGACTGTCATACTAACTGAGGAAAGTCAGACAGAGAAGGGGAAATATCGTATGGTCTTTATATGTGGAATCTAATCAGAAATGATACAAATGAAATTGCTTGCAGAACTGATACAGATTCACAGATTTAAAGATTGAATTTATGGTTGCTGAAGGGAAGGTTGGGGGGACAGAATAGTTAAGAAGTTTGGGATGGATATGTACACACTGCTATATTTAAAATGGGTAACCAACAAGGACCTACTCTATCAAACAGGGAACTCTGCTCAATGTTATGGGGCAGGAGGGATGGGGGGCAAGTTTGGGGAAGAATGAATACATGTATATGTGTGGCTGAGTCTTTTTGCTATCCACCTGATACTATCACAACATTGTTAATTGGCTATACTCCAACAAAAGATGATATGATTTCATTTAAAATTGATTTCAGAGTTCTTGAAAAAAATATACCAAACTGTGTCTGTGCTCTAGGTGGAAGAACAGCAAGTGCAAAGGCCCTGAGACAGGAGTGTACTGAGAGTGCAGGATGGACATTCATGGGCCCTCTGGCAGGAGCAAGGAAGGTGGAGAGCGGCAGGAGAGAAGTTCAGGTGATTATAAGCATACGCAATTCTGATTAAGATTTGGACTTTGGTTTTGAATTACATGTACAGCCTTAGAGTGGTAGGGAAGTTTCCAGAAACCAGTCAGATTTTATAACCTAATTATAGACAGAGTCAACCAAATTTGTTCAGGCTTTGGCTATAGAGTAAAAAAAGAAATGTCACCAACTACATCTTTTATTTAAGAAACTTGAAAAATGTTGCCCACATCATTGATGAAGAATGATATTTTAATTTCTCTAAAAGAAAATATAGGGAGAAAAGTATTGTCATATATCAATTTAGTATTCAAAATGATGGAAGATGATTATATTATACTGTAGAACTCTCCAACCTGAAGTATACATCACAATTATATTTTTCTTAGTATAATTTTAAGTACTTCACAAGGTAAGTAGATTATTAATGTCTTTTCTTTTTATTAATTCTTGATTGCCACAGAGAAAAAAATGCATTGGAAATCAACACATAAATAGAACAATATTGTGTAAACTGCACTAAAATCATTTTACCAATCAAACAAAATTGTCCAACAATTTATAGCCACCTATTGGTAGTTAAATCAAATCAGATCAGATGCATTACTCTGGAAGTATAATCATACATTGATTCTTATCCAAAGGAAATATATAATAATAGATAGTCCTAATTTGCATAATGAGAAAATTTTAAGATGTATAAGAAAAGTAATTATTTTTGATGATGAAAATAAATGATTATTTTTGATGGTATCTTCAATCCAATTATAAGTCACTTAATTTTGCAACATATATCTATGTTTCTAAGAACACAAGTTTAAAACAAACTGTACCCCCAAGTGAATTTGAATTCACCATAAAGTATTTGATCTATTCTTTAGAGGCAATTCAACTGAGTATAATCAAAAATAATACATTAGGTAACTTAGAACTGGTACTTATCTTTGTTGATATTTTTTGCTGATATTCATGTTAATTTTTAATCAGTCTCTTGTTACATTATATGGTCAATGCCTATCAGTGATATTATGGCAACACAAATTTTTCTTGAAATCAAATTACAAAAAATGTCAGAAACTAATGAAATGCACGGTTTACTTATAAGGAGGAGTATTTTTAAGCAAAATAAAATTTTAGCAACTGTTTATAGATAAGTATATAATATACTGTATTTTCTACACATATTTTTTTTCAAAGTCCAGTGTTCTAAAGGATGGAATATCACAATACTTTGGTTTACAATAGTAATGGATTATTTTTCTTTGTTCCTTGTAAAGAAAGAGTATCGGTAAGTAAGCATTCATGCATCATTCTTGGTATGGTATGGAATTATTATTTAATGTAAATTGTGAATTTAACCTGTTTTCTACAAGGTTAAGACTAAACATACATGAACTTGAGACATGAGAATCACATAAAAGAAAG
Organism: Odocoileus virginianus; assembly: GCF_023699985.2. NCBI lineage: Eukaryota > Metazoa > Chordata > Mammalia > Artiodactyla > Cervidae > Odocoileus > Odocoileus virginianus. Next base: position 16,057,604 of record NC_069687.1, on the reverse strand, counting down.
AAATACATTTGACATGAAACATGAGGAAATTTGGCATCAATAATATATTAATATAAATATATATTTATATTAATATATTAATTTATATGGGGCCTCCCAAGCGGCTCCATGTTAAAGGATCCACTTACCAATACAGGGGGTGAAGGAGATGTGGGTTCCATCCCCGGGTTGGGAAGATCCCCTGAAGAAGGCAATGGCAATGCACTCCAGCATTCCTGCCTAAAAATCCCTTAAATAGAGGAGCTTGCTGGGCTACAGGCTGTGCAATCACAAAAAGTCAGACATGACTTAGTAATTAAGCAACATTAATTTATATAATTATGCTGTTAAAGTGCTGCACTCAATATGCCAGCAAATTTGGAAAACCCAGCAGTGGCCACAGGACTGGAAAAGATCAACTTTCATTCCAATCCCAAAGAAAGGCAACATCAAAGAATGATCTAACTACAGCACAACTGCACTCATCTTACACTCTAGCAAAGTAATGCTCAAAATTCTTCAAGAGAGGCTTCAATAGTACATGAACCGAGAACTTCCATACGTTCAAGCTGGATTTTAAAAATGCAGAGGAACCAGGGATCAAATTGCCAACCTCTGTTGGATCATTGAAAAAGCAAGAGAATTCCAGAAAAACATCTATTTCTGCTTTCATTGACTATGCCAAAGTCCTTGACTGGGTGGATCACAAAAAACTGTGGAAAATGGTTCAAGAGATGGAAATAGCAGATGACCTTACCTGCCTTCTGAGAAATCTGGATACAGGTCAAGAAGCAACTGTTAGAACCAGACATGGAATAACGAACTGGTTCCAAACTGGGAAAGGAGTTAAGGCTGTATATTGCCACTCTGCTTATTTAGCATATGCAGAGTATATCATCGGAAATACCAGGCTGAATGAAGCACAAGCTAGAAACAGACTGCAGGGAGAAATACCAATAACCTCAGATATGCAGATGACACCCTCTGATGACAAAAAGTGAAGAGAAACTAAAAAAGCCTCTTGATAAAAGTGAAAGAGGAAAGTGAAAAAGCTGGCTTAAAACTCAACATTAAAAAATAAGATCATGGCATCTGCTCCCATCACGTCATGGCAAATAGATGGGGAAACAATGGAAACAGTGAGAAACTTTATTGTCTTGGGCTCCAAAATCACTGCACGTGGTGACTGTAGCCATTAAATTAAAAGATGCTTGCTCCTTGGAAGAAAAGCTATGACCAACCTAGACAACATATCAAAAGCAAAGACATTACTTTACAAAGTTCTGTTGCAAGCTTTGGTTTTTCTGGTAATCATGCATGGTTGTGAGAGTTGGACCATAAAGAATTGATACTTTTGAACTGTGGTGTTGGAGAAGACTCTTGAGAGTCCCTTGGACTGCAAGGAGATCCAACCAGTCCATCCTAAAGGAAATCAGTCCTGAATATTCTTTGGAAGGACTGATGCTGAAGCTGAAGCTCCAATTCTTTGGCCACCTGATGTGAAGAACTGACTCATTGGAAAAGACCCTGATGCTGGGAAAGACTGAAGGTAGGAGGAGAAGGGTCGACAGAAAATGAGATGGTTGGATGGTGTCACCGACTTGATGGACATGAGTTTGAGCAAGCTCCAGGAGTTGGTGATGGACAGGGAAGCCTCTCGTGCTGCAGTCCATGGGGTTGCAAAGAGTCAGACACCATTGAGTGACTGAACTGAACTGAACTGAAACTGAATGCATTTATCTGTCCAGTATTGATAATTCTGTCTTTCTCGTGAAAATGAGAGAAGATACGAGAACATTATTTTAATTTCAAATATTTATTTCAATTTTTATAATACTTTATTCCCCTAAAAACATTTCTTTATTCAATAATTCATAACAAAAAAATATAAGAATATAGAAAAACTTGCTGAATGACAATTTGGGAGTCAATAAAAAATCTAAGCCCTCAGTGTATAGTGAAGAGGAAGATAAACCTTTCTTCTGTCACCCTGGATTCTAGTATTTACAAATGCTAGTATGTATTATTATTTTAAAGAGGTCCTGAAATTGATCATTAATGAAAAGTATTTTGAAGAACTACATATTCCTATGCTAAAATGTTTGCCAAATATACCAAGCAACCACACAATCAATAGGTGTAAAATAAAACAATGCAGAATAATTCATATATATGAATGCAGAAATTATACTTAGTGAGAAGACTGATAAAACTCCAAACATTTTGGCAAATTATATCTTACTTACATTGAGAAAATTATTCTATGAAGTGTGACAGGGGAGGAGGCTCACTCTAATTCTTAGTATTCCATCCCATCAGTGTATTTGCTGAATGAAAACAATTTAAAAGACATCAGTAAATTACAATAAATGAGAAACAAAGTCTGATAACTATGATGTATAAGATTAACCAGAATGATAATGATTTTCAAACATAGTGTTTTCTTAAATTTTTACTTGCATCTCTCAATTATTGAGAAAAGTGTTGAAATTCTAACTATAATTTTGGACACTTTTTTTTCACATATTTCAAGTTACATTCTACGTTATTAGAGACATACACATTTATAATAATAGCTTGTGAATTGATCACTTTGGCATTATAATATATTATTTGTATATCTGGTAATATTTCCTGACTTGAATTCTATTTTCTCTTTTATTAGCATAGCAACACCAGCTTTCTTATGATTGTTGTGTGTGTGGTAACTATTTTTTATTATTATACTTTGAATCTATCTGTGTTCTTTTTATTTACAAATTGTGCTGCTTTTTAATAATATTAAAGTTAAATATAGATTTTTTTTTCACCAATTCTAACAAGCTAAATTTTAAATTTCAGTGTTAAGAATATTTCAGGTTAATATAATTTTTGATATTATGGCATTCAAATTTACCATCTTGGTACCTGTTTTCTATTTGCCTTTTCTGTTGTGTCTTTCCTTTCTTTTTTTTTTTTTTTTTTTAATTAACTGATTATTCATTAGTATTCTATTTTTTTTCCTTTATTGGATCATTATCTACTTTTCTTTCTTTAAATGATTAATGGTTGCTCTTCACTCTACAATGTGTGTTTTAAGGTATCACAATCTAACTTCAAATAATAAACATTCTTGTCTACAAGAACTATTCAGCAATGTTTCGTTTAAAACTCAATTCGTTATTGTCAGTACTGCTTTAAGCAAACTTTTAAAGATGTTAGAACACAAGAACACAAAGTCTTTATTATTAGCCTATATATTTCCCACTGGGGAGGTGTTCCATGGATAGAGGAACCCCACAATCCATGGGGTCGTGAAGAGTCGGCCACTATGGAGCAACTAAAAAACAATAGCAACTTTACTGTAGGTAGGTTCAATTTTTCTTATGATGTAAATTATTCTTCTACATCAGTAACTTCCATAAGCATTTCTTATTCAACATGTGTAATGAAGAATAACTCAGTTATTTACATTTAAGAATGGCTTTAACTCATATTCATTTTTAAAAGTTGTTATATAATTTGATTCAAATTATGCTGATGGAGTATTTGTTCTAGGCTTTAAAGGTATCATTCCACTGTCCTTTTGATTCTCATTGCTTTAGATAAGAAATTGGTGAAGTTTCTTATTGTTTATGACTGGAATTAGTCTTATTTTTCTGGTTTTCATGTTTTTTCTTTACCCCTTCTTTTTAGCAATTTAATTATGAAGTTCCTTTGTGTGGTTTACTTCCCCTTCCTCACCCCGGAGGTGTATTAATCTTTTTAGCTTATGAGCCCATATTTTTCATCAAATCTAGAAATTTACAGGAAATTTTTGCTTCAAATATACCTTTGGTAGACTAAGATGAATGGTGTTGGATTCGTGATCTCCAAAGAAGATTTAGCTTCTGGACCAGGGGCCAAGTTTGATCACTCAAGAGCTTTTGTGTAGTACAGTTTTATTAAAGTATGAAAAGAGACAGAGAAAGCTTCTGACATAGACATCAGAACGGGGGTGTAGAGTGCCCACCTTGCTAGTGTTAGCAAGGGAGTTATTTATTTTTAAATTAGTTTTTGCAATAAATCAAAAGACTGTCTCAAGGTTGTAGAGATCTTACTAGACCCACTCCCATAATTTACATTTTAAAATAACAGGATTAGTCAGAAGGTTTTCAGGAAGGAAAAACTGTCCTCAAGCAGGATACACTGTTGTTAGGTAATCCTTGAAAGTGAAAGTGCAGTCGCTCAGTCGTGTCCAACTCTTTCCATCCCCATGCACTGTAGCCTACCAGGCTCATCCATCCATGGTATTTTCCAGGCAAGAGTACTGGAGTGGGTTGTCATTTCCTTCTCCAAGGGATCTTCCCGACCCAGGGATCAAACCTGGGTCTCTCGCATTGCAGGCAGACTCTTTACCCTCTGAGCCACCAGTGAGGTCCTGGTGTATATAATCCTTAGTACAGAGTTTAAACTGAGTTGTTTGTTGTGTAATCATCAGTTCCAGGCTTAAAGAAAAAAAAGTAAAAAAAAATGTTTTATGTGACTAAGACTAAGGGATGTAGAGGGGAAAAAAAAGTTTGTCCTCTCTTCCTCCTTGAGAATTCCAGACCCCTTTCTCCTCCTCAGGGACCCTGGACCTATCAGCCTGCATAGGAATTGACTCTCTCACCTTTCAATCACATTTAGGTTAGAGTATTCAGTATTCCGGGCTTTCTTGGTGGCTCAGACAGTAAAGAATCTGCTTGCAATGCAGGAGACCCCAGTTCAATCCCTGGATCCTGAAGATCCCCTGGAGAAGACAATGGCAACCCACTCCAGTATTCTTGCCTGGAGAATTCCATGGACAGAGGAGCTTGGCAGACTATAGTCCGTGGGGTCACAAAGAGTGGAACACGACTATTCAACATTCCAATTACATGATTTTAGATCGGTTCTTTCACAAGTCACAGAAAAATCCCTAATATATTCTGCTTAGAAAATAATTATTAGAGTATCACTTTTTGTACTTTTATTGGAATGTTTTCAAGTTAGCTGATATTTTTTCCTTTGCATTGTTTAATATGACAATGAATGTATCTAGTGAAATTTTAAGTTGGAATGCTGTATTTTCAGCTCCATCATTTTCTCACTTGATTTTCTCACTTCATTTTGCCTGTGCTTTAGTTTAAATCCTTAAGCATATTTATAGCAAATGTTTTAATGTCCTTGTCTATTTCTTCCATAATGATCTGTCATTTCTTATTCTTTTTCCATTGACTAGATAGTTTTGCTGTCAGACATTGTGAATCCTTTCCTATTGAATGTCTAGATGTTGCTGCATTTCTTTAAAAAAAGATTTGAATTTTGTTTTAGCAGGGAAATTATTTACTTGTAGATCAACATGGTCCTTTCAAGACTTGTTTTTAATTTCTGTAAGGACAGGATTAAAGCAGATTGTATTTGCTGGTTTATTGTCTCTATGACTTGAGTATGACTCCTCTGGGACTGTTACATGTGCAAGGTGCTCATCTCCTTTTTCTGGTAAGCATCTCCTTATTCTGGCTTTTGGGAAAGTGAAAGTTTCCCAGCCATTTGTGTGAGCTAACAATACTTCATCTCACAACTTCTTTCTAATTGTTACTTTCCCAGACTTAAGAGCATTTTATCCTTTGCCTATGACAATTACAATTCAGATAAATACTTAAAGGGACACCAATTCTGTTGCTTGCAACTATTTCTCTGAATAGGCATTCCCTTTCCAGGATTCTATCACTCAGATGCAGACATTGCAGTGTTTCTAAATTCTGATCTTTTTCTCTCCTCAGCTCAAAATAATCACTGTGCTCCATTTGGTTGTCTCCCTTACCCACTTGCTGCTCAGTTATGGAAAACACCTTTAGGGACTAAGTCAAACAATTTGTATTGGGTGTGTGTGTTAGTCGCTCAGTTGTGCCTGACTCTGCAACCCCATGGACTGTACCCCGCGCCAGGATTCTCTGACCATGGAATTCTCCGACCATGGGATTCTCCAGGCAAGAATACTGGAGTGGGTTTCCATGCCCTTCTCCAATTGGGTGTATGAAAGTGAAAGTGAAGTCGCTCAGTCGTGTCCAACTCTTTGCGACCTCATGGACAGTAGCCTACCAGACTCCTCCGTCCATGGAATTTTCCAGGCAAGAGTACTGGAGTGGGTTGCCATTTCCTTCTCCAGGGGATCTTCCCAACCCAGAAATCCAACCCGGGTCTCCCGCATTCCAGGCAAGACGCTTCACCATCTGAGCCACCAGGGACTCACCTGTGTCTTAGTCTATTCAAGCTTCTATTAAAAATAATACTATAGATTGGGTGGTAAAAACAAAAGAAAAAAAAATTTTTTTTTTTCCTCACAGTTCAGAACAGTGAACTCAAGATCAAAGTGCTGGCAACTCAGTTTCTGGTGGAAGCTTTCTACCTGGCTTGTAGACAGTTGCCATATTTCTGTATCTTCTCATAATAGAGAAAAAGAGAATAAGCTCTAAGATGTGTCTTAAGACCACTTATTTTATGACATCAGGGCCCCATATTAAAAGCTCATTTAATGGTAATTACCTCCATAAAGAATCTATTCCTAATCTGGATCCTTAGGGTATAACTTCATTTTAATATAAGGTCTTGCAGATATAAGTAATTATGATTAGGTCATGCTAGATTAGCATTGACTCTGAACCCAGTGTGACTGTTGTCGTCCTAAGAAGAGGAGAGGACACACAGACATAGTCACACAGGGAAAAGTTAAAGGTAGTCACTCAAGTTATGCTGCTCCAGCCAAGGACTTCTGGTCACCAGCAAAAGCTAAAATGCCTCAGAACACGAGAAGACAGAATAAGGAAAGAAGGGTTCTTTCCTAGCGACTTCAAAAGCCCTTCTGACACCTTGATTTTGGACTTCTAGCTTCCAAACCTGTGAAATAATAAAATACTGCTGGTTTTAGTCACCCTGTATGTGACACTTTGTTGTGAAGCCCCAGGAAAACAATACCCAATTATACAGTGACCTAATTTGTTTTCTTTCTCTAAGTGATCAGAATCTTGCACAGCCTAGTATTGAATACCTAAAAAAAAAAAAAAAAAAAATTTATATGTTTTATCCAGTTATCCTTTTGTTTTCAGGAAAAAGACTGATTTGGTTCTGTCACCCAATGATGACTAGAGGCAGGAGTTTCACTATACAATTTAATCTCTTTTCAAGCAGTGTATAAGATATATTTTTTTCACACTTTAATCCACACTGTGTACCATTATCTGTTTGAATCAGCACAAATTCAGTATATGAAAGATGTCACCAGATTCTTTTATTTGGCATTTTAGCTATCATCAATGAGATAAAGCACTGATGTGCTTAATTCCATTTACATTCCTTTATTGCCTATTGTCTGTTGGTGTCATTACTCCATCTTTCCAGTGGTGTTAGTGTTTTTCTCATTGATCATTGAAGTTTTTAACATTAAGATTTTGTTTTAAGCATGCACATATATATAATCATTTTTTTCTAATTTTTTGTTGACCTATGCCAAAAATGCTTATTTTATATAGGAAAATTTAGCCACCTTTTTATTTTTTGCTTACAAGATAGATGCCTTGATTCTTAAATAACTCTACATTTTAAAAGTAGCATCTGTGATTTCCATCTAAACTTTATACTTAAATTTTTCTTTATTTTTTATTAATTCTTATTTTAAATTTGAAAATCATGTGAATTCCTATATTTTGTATATAAAACCATTGCTGCCATATGTTTGTGTTCTGTACAAAGAAATTTGGCCAAGGGAACTGAAAACTAAATGACTACTCTGTACTATAGAGCTCTTCCTATTGCTGAGAAATGTTGATACTTTTTTCCTAAATTACAGAAAGATGTTGTATAGACTAGCTAGTGATGGGACCAACTACACGAGTCCTGGTTGAAATGGAAATAATAATAAGCAATGACTCACAGCAAAATGACAATAAAGAACATTTCCCCCAAAGCTAAAATGTTTGTTCTATGTTTTTTATTGAACATAGAATCTTTTCTACATTTTGTAATGAGAAAAGAGCTCAATTATAAGTTGATTTCATTATTTTATACATCATGCCCATGAAGGTGAGAAATTGGCAAAATATATAGCCAAAGATAAGAATCTATGACTGTGTGTATCTTTTATACTGGACTTCAAAAGACACAAAATTTGCCCTGAGTTCCCTGCCAGAAGTCCACAGGTAAAAGAAGATAATTAGGCAAAATTATAAAATCCATTTGCCTAAAGCATGATTGAAACTATTGAAGTAGGACTGCTAGGTTTTACTTGGAAACCAACCAGGTACTACTTTGACTAACAAAAGTAACGTCTTTGTTTAAGTAGCTTTTGTGATCCAAATGCACTGATTTTTTAAACGTGATGAAAGTTGGGAAACTGGAATGGGAATGTGAAGAAGCTGTAATAGATTCCATTATCTCAGGTCTTTATAGGGTATATTCTTCTACATTCAACTTTCCACCTTTTAGCACACTCTGTCACAGCACATTCTGACTCTTCTAAAGCTGGGCAGAGTTTGGAATGAAGGTGATGAACAGTTTCTCTGAATATTGTCTCTGTCTTTAGTCTCTAAATAGGATCCCAAAAGAATCCAGAAAAAATGAAGTGATGGAGCCAAAGCAAAAACAACACCCAGTCATGGATGTGACTGGAGATGGAAGTAAAGTCCGAAGCTCTAAAGAACGATATTGCATAGGAACCTGGAATGTTAGGTCCATGAATCAAGGCAAACTGGAAGTGGTCAAACAGAAGATGGCAAGAGTGAATGTTGACATTTTAGAACTCAGCAAACTTAAATGAACTGGAATGGTTGAATTTAACTCAGATGACCATTATATCTACTACTGTGGGCAAGAATCCCTTAGAAGAAATGGAGTAGCCATAGTAGGAAACAAAAGAGTCTGAAACGCAGTACTTGGATGCAATCTCAAAAACAACAGCATGACCTCTGTTTGTTTCCCATGCAAACCATTTGATATCACAGTAATCCAAGTCTATGCCCTGACCAGTAATGCTGAAGAAGCTGGAGTTGAACGGTTCTATGAAGACCTACAAGACTTTCTAGACTAACACCCAAAAAAGATGTCCTTTTCATTATAGGGGACTGGAATGCAAAAGTAAGAAGTCAAGAAATACCTGGACTATAGGGCAAATTTGGCCGTGGGGTACAGAATGAAGCAGGCAAAGGCTAATAGAGTTTTGCCAAGAGAACACACTAGACATAGCAATCACCCTTTTCCAACAACATAAGATAAGACTCTACACATGGACACCATCAGATGGTCAACACCAAAATCAGATTGACTATATTCTTTGCAGCCAAAGATAGAGAAGCTCTATACAATCAGCAAAAACAAAGCCGGGAGCTGACTGTGGCTCAGATCATGAACTCCTTATTGACAAATTCAGACTGAAATTGGAAAAAGTAGGGAAAACCACTAGACCATTCAGGTATGACCTAAATCAAATCCCTATGATTATACAGTGGAAGTGACAAATAGATTCAAGGGATTAGATCTGATAGAGTGCCTAAAGAACTATGGATGGAGGTTCATGACACTATACAGGAGGCAGGAATCAAGACCATATGAAGGGGAAAAAAAAAAGTAAAAATGGATGTCTGAGGGTGCCTTACAAATAGCTATGAAAAGGAGAGAAGTGAGAGGCAAATAAGAAAATGAAAGATATGCTCATTTAAATGTAGAGTTCCAAAGAATAGCAAGGAAAGATAAGAATGTCTTCCTCAGTAATCAATGCAAAGAAATAGAGGAAAACAAAACAATGGGAAAGACCAGAGATTTCTTCAAGAAAATTAGAGATACCAAGGGACCTTTGCATGCAAAGATGGGCACAATAAAGGACAGAAATGGTATGGACCTAACAGAAGCAGAAGATACTAAGAAGAGATGTCAAGAATACACAGAAGAACTATACAAAAAAAGATCTTCATGACCCAGATAATCAAGATGGTGTGATCACTCACCTAAAGCCAGACATCGTGGAATGAGAAATCAAGTGGGCCTTAGGAAGCATCACTATGAACAAAGCTAGTGGAGGTGATGGAATTCCAGTTTAGCTATTTCAAATCCTAAGATGCGGTGAATGTGCTGCACTCAATACTCCAGCAAATTCAGAAAACTCAGCAATGGCCACAGGACTGGAAAAGTCAGTTTTCATTCCAATCCCAATGAAAGGCAATGCCAAAGAATGCTCCAGCTATCACACAATTGCACTCCTCTCACATGCTAGCAAAGTAATGCTCAACATACTCCAAGTCAGGCTTCAACAGTACATGAACCATGAACTTTCAGATGTTCAAGCTGGATTTAGAAAAGGCAGAGGAACCAGAGATCAAACTGCCAACATCCATTGGATCATTGAAAAAGCAAGAGAGTTCCAGAAAAACATCTACTTCTGCTTTATTGACTATGCCAAAGCCTTTGACTGTGTGGTTCACAACAAAGTCTGGAAAATTCTTCAAGCGATGGGAATAAGGAATAGCAGTCAACCTTACCTGCCTCCTAAGAAATCTGTATGCAGGTCAAGAAAAAACAGTTAGAACTAGACATGGAACAACAGACTGGCTCCCAATCAGGAAAGGAGTACATTAAGACTATTGTCACCCTGCTTATTTAACTTATATGGAGTACATCATGAGAAATGCTGGGCTGGATGAAACACAAGCTGAAATCAGAATTGCTGGAGAAACACCAATAACCTCAGATATGCAGATGATACCACCCTTATGGCAGAAAGTGAAGAAAAACTAAGCAACCTCTTGACGAAATAAAAGAGGAGAGTCCAAAGTTAGCTTAAAACTCAACATTCAGAAAACTAAGATCAGGCATCTGGTCCCATCACATTATGCCAAATAGATAGGAAAACAGTGGAAATAGTGCCAGATAATTGTTTTGGAACTGGAAAATTACTGCAGATGGTGACTGCACCCATGAAATTAAAAGATGCTTGCTCCTTGGAAGAAAAGTTATGACCAATCTAGACAGCATATTAAAAAGCAGAGACATTGCTTTGCCAACAAAGGTCTGTCTAGTCAAAGCTGTGGTTTTATTCTGTAGTCATGTATGGATGTAAGAGTTGGACTATAAGAAAGCCGAGCACCCAAGAATTAATGCTTTTGAACTGTGGTATTAGGGAAGACTCTTGAGAGTCCCTTGGGCTGCAAGGAGATCCAAACAGTCCATCCTAAAGGAAATCAGTCCTGAATATTCTTTGGAAGGACTGAGGCTGAAGCTGAAACTCCAATACTTTGGCTACCTGATGTGAAGAACTAACTCATTAGAAAAGATCCTGATGCTTGAAAAGATTGAAGGTGGGAGGGGAAGGTGACAATAGAGGATGAGATGGTTGGATGTCATCACCGACTCAATGGACATGAGTTTGAGTAAACTCTGGGAGTTGGTGATGGACAGGGAGGCCTGTTGTGCTGCAGTCTGTGGAGTCACAAAGAATCGTACATGACTGAGCAACTGCACTGAACTGTACTGAACTGAGGATCCCAAAATGAGAATTGTTTAGTGCATAGTAGCACTGGAAGATGTAGTCCTATGCCATATTGTTTCTAAGCAACAGAAGTCCTTCTCTCATTTCCCTTCTGTACAAGAGGTGACTGTGCTGGGGATTTAGAAAGCAAATAGAAAATCACAGGATCACACCAGCTCTTGGTCTTAAGATTGGTTCCCAAGTATGAGTTGGATAAAAATTTCACAGAAGATTCAAGATCACATGGCTAGGAGAATCCATGATCTCAAACAGGAATTAAAGTGAAATTGAAAGTCACACAGTCATGTCTGACTCTTTGCCATCCCATGGACTATAGAGTTCATGGAATTCTCCAGGCCAGAATCCTGGAGTGGGTAGCCATTCCCTTCGCCAAGGGATTTTCCCAACCTGGAGATCGAATCCAGGTCTCCCACATTCCAGGCAGATTGCTTACCAGCTGAGCCACTGGGAAAGCCCAGATAGGAGTTCGGTTCAGTTCGTCTCAGTCGTTCAGTCATGTCCAACTCTTTGGAACCCCATACACTGCAGCACACCAGCAGTGAATCCACAAGAGACTGACCCAGACTTGCCTGTGAGTTTCCAGAAGTTTCCAGCAGAGGCGTGGGTCACTGGTGGCCTGCTGCAGGGTCAGGGGCACTTGAGTGTGGCAATTTGTGCATGGAACATTTTCAAGGAGGTTGCCATTATCGCCATTACCGCCATTACCTCCACGTAGTTTGGTCTCAGGTCAAACAACAGGGAAGGAACACAACCCCACCTATCAACAGAAAATTGGATTAAATATTTATTGAGCATGGCCCCGCCCATCAGTTCAGTTCACTTCACTCAGTCATGTCCAACTCTTCGTGACCCCATGAATCACAGCATGCCAGGCTTCCCTGTCCATCACCAACTCCCAGAGTTTACTCAAATTCATGCCCATCGAGTTGGTGATGCCATCCAGCCATCTCATCCTCTGTCATCCCCTTCTCCTCCTCCCCCCAATCCCTCCCAGAATCAGGGTCTTTTCCAATGAGGTCTTCACATGAGGTGGCCAAAGTATTGAAGTTTCAGCTTCAGCCTCAGTCCTTCCAATGAACACCCAGGACTTATCTCCTTCAGGATGGACTGGTTGGATCTCCTTGCAGTCCAAGGGACTCTCAAGAGTCTTCTCCAACACCACAGTTCAAAAGCATCAATTTTTTGGCACTCAGCTTTCTTCACAGTCCAACTCTCTCATCCACACATGACCACTGGAAAAACATAGCCTTGACCAGACAGGCCTTTGTTGGCAAAGTAATGTCTCTGCTTTTTAATAAGCTATCTGGGTTGGTCATAATTTCCCTTCCAAGGAGTAAACGTCTTTTAATTTCATATCTGCAGTCACCATCCACAGTGATTTTGGAGCCCCCCAAAATAACATCTGACACTGTTTCCACTGTCTCCCCATCTATTTCCCATGAGGTGATGGGACCAGATGCCATGATCTTAGTTTTCTGAACGTTAAGCTTTAAGCCAACTTTTTCACTCTCCTCTTTCATTTTCATCAAGAGGCTTTTTAGTTCCTCTTTACTTTCTGCCATAAAGGTTGTGTCATCTGCATATCTGAGGTAATTGATATTTCTCCCGGCAATCTTGATTCCAGCCTGTGCTTCTTTCAGCCCAGCGTTTCTCATGATGTACTCTGCATACAAGTTAAATAATCAGAGTGACAATATACAGCCTTGACGTACTCCTTTTCCTATTTGGAACCAGTCTGTTGTTCCATATATCTCCCATCAGAAAGCTTCCATAAGCCTCTTATCCTTATCTGTCAGAGTGTGGACAGAATGAAAACCACAACCACAGCAAACTAATCAAACTGATCACATGGACCGCAGCATTGTCTAACTCAATGAAACCATGAGCCATGTCATGTAGGGCCACCCAAGACTGTCTGACAAAATGTCATCCACTGGAGAAGGGAATGGCAAGCAACTTCGGTATTCTTGCCTTGAGAACCGCATGAACAGATAGGAGTATCCTTGCCTATTCGAACATCACAGCAGAAAGTCTTGTCCCTTCTGTATTTTCTGCCTGAAAGCTGCTTTGCCTAAATGTCCTGCTACCCCACATATCCTTTCCATCTGAGTGAATTCTTGATTTGTTGAAATTGTTGAGAAGGGACAGCCTCTTAGCAGCCATTACTTATCATAGTAGAAACCTCTGAATATTGAAGCCAGTTCGTTAACTGGTAAGTATGTGAACACCGATGTTCTAGCTTTTACTGTACAATTTACCTGACAAGTGGCTTTCCTCACAAGTTGTGCCGCTTTGGTAGCTTGCTAGTACAGAGGAGGTTATCTTCCTTTTGCAGTGCAGTTGTATTCTGGAGAATTCTTTGTATTTCACCTTGTGTCATTTTGGATTTATTTGTTTGTCTACTTACTACTGTAATTTTATTTTTTGTTACTGTCGCACATGCACAATGTTGACATCATTTAATTAGTAGCTAGCAAGATGAGAGTTGTGTATACCCAATTGTGTTAAAAGGATATTCCTTTGAGTACTGGGAAATGTGAAAGAAACAGCCCCATCACATCTCATCTGGTTGCACTAAGGGGAGGAGACAGTGTGTTCCCCCTATTCAGAAAGTCTAACCTCTCTAATGACTACTTATGTCAGGGTTGGTCAGTATGGGTGGGATTTGGGGGCCATGGTGAGGGACAGAGGCCTGGTGTGCTGCAGTCCATAGGATCAGAGCATCGGACACGTCTTGGTGACTGAACGGCAACAACAAGTATGAACATTAAGGTACATATTTTCATAGGGAATGATGTGAAATGTAATAGATATATTTTAAAGTACTGTTAAACTTTTATTTGTCTCAATTCAGTTCAGTCGCTCAGTCGCATCTGAGTTTTTGTGACCCCATGGACCACAGCACACCAGGCTTTCCTGTCCATCACAAATGCCTGGAGTTTACTCAAACTCATCTCCATTGAGTCAGTGATGCCATCCAACCATCTCATCCTCTGTTGTCTCCTTCTCCTCCTGCCTTCAATCTTTCCCAGCATCAGGGTCTTTTCAAACGAGTCAGCTCTTCGCACCAGGTAGCAAAAGTATTGCAGTTTCAGCTTCAGCCTCAGTCCTTCCAGTGAACACCCAAGACTGATCTCCTTTAGGATGGACTAGTTGGATCTCCTTGAGTCCAAGGGACTCTCAAGAGTCTTCTCAAACACCACAGTTCAAAAGCATCAATTTTTTGGTGCTCAGCTTTCTATATAATCCAACTCTCACATCCATGCATGACCACTGGAAAACCTTAGCCTTGATGAGAGGGACCTTTGTTGGCAAAGTAATGTCTCTGCTTTTTAATATGCTGTTTATTTATCTACATGTGTCAAATCCAAATAGAGTTTGCTTGAAAAAAATAGGATTTATTTAAAACCAAAGTCCAGAGTTACATAGTTCCAGGATGATATAGCTGTTCAAGAAGCCACATTAAATCCTAGGTTTTTAGTTTTATTCTTTGTCATACTTCTCATTAGAAAGACAAATGTTTTAAAAACGTATCTTCTTATAAGGACCACAGAGCCAACAAACGTTTCCTTACTTCAGCCAGAAATGTGTCATGTGCTCATGGCTATCTTCAAAGGACTTTAAAATGATGTTTATTTTTATTGCTATTCCCTAAATTAGAATTTGTTCACTATGGTGAGAGGAGATTGAGATATTGCTTAGGAAACTAACGGTGTTTGCCTTATTTCTAAGCAAAAAAAAAAAAAAAAAATCCATTCATTATAGCAACTAAATGCTGTCTATCAAGACATTGTAGAGAGCATTAGCTTAGAGGGCCAGACATCAAACATATGATATCACCTAATATGAGAAGGAACCATCATTTATATTTTTACATAATATCTTTAAGGAAATCAAAAAGATATTGCAAGTTTTATGAGCCACATTGCAAATTAAGTGATGCTAGACCTGGAGATGGCATGATGCCAGTAAGACTAGTAGACAAATAATTCAGAGTGTAAAGTGTTGAACAGGTAGAAACTGTAATGCAGAGAGAGATACAGAGCATCCGTGTTTGGAGAGAGTGCAGCGCACGCTCAGTCATGTCAGACTCTGTGCGACCTCCTGCACTGTAGCCCACCAGGCTTCTCTGTCCATGGGGATCCTCCAGGCAAGAATACTGGAGTGGGTTTCCATTTCCTACTCCAGGGGATCTTCCCAACCCAAGGATCAAACCCACATCTCCCGCATTAACAGGTGGATGTTTAACTGCTCTGCCACTGGAAAGCCCTGTGTCTGGAAAGCAGAGATGATAAACCATGTTGTCCCCAATAAAGACGAGGAGAGAGTCAGTGCAACATGCATTTTCAGTTTTACATGCTGTGCTTAATTTCCAAATAACTTATCATCAAATAATTCATCATATTCCTTAGGTGTTCAAAAACTGTGTTTGATCTATTTAAACTTCTACTTCACATTGATTTGCAAAGTAAACTTGCCACTTACTCTTTCAATTTTCTCTTTTTCTTTTTGTGTGCCCCTTATATAATTCACTGATTTTTCTGTTTATTATTATTCAGTACCAAATCTGTAGTGTTTTTTAATAAACTATCGAAAAAGACAGTGGACCCTCTTCATTTCTCCTTTTCAAATTGTAATAAAACATTTTATTTGAGTATTCTTCCAAGTATTAACATTATTGTTGATTCTTCATTTGATTCCTGATAATTTTCATGTTGACATTGTGAATATGCTAGCTAAAAAATAGAATCTGTTCCTTTTCAATTCAATGGGATTTTTCCCCTAATATTTTGTGTTAAATTTTGATTGCATTGTTTTCAACTCTTAAAAAACAATGTTTTCTCCTTGTTCTTAAATGAGAACGATAATATTGAAAATCTTTGTGAATTCCTGATTTAATGGAATGCTTATTTCTGCATTAAGATGATCGTACATTGGTTAGAGATTAATGTTCTATATGGTATAACAAAGCATTCACAAATTACTAAAGATGTATAAATATACCGATTCTTGTTTTTGAAATGAATTTTAAGTACATATTCATACATATGTAAGATAACATGTATAATATCTATCTAGCCACCTATTATCATTTTATGTAGCATTATATTGTAATACATTTAAGGGGAATCCTTAAAAATGTACCCACATACATACATATTTGACTCTATTTTAGAGCGTATGTACATGTGAATTGATGTATCTTCTTGGAGAACTGAATCCTATGTCATTTTGTAATTCCAAGTTTCCCCTGCCACCTTTCTGTCTGAAATGTGCTCTGCCTACATTTAACATATAGAATATGTTAAAGACATACAGAATATGCGGGAGGCATGGGCTTGATTCCTGGGTCAGAAAGATCCCCTGGAGAAAAAAATGGCAACCACTCCAGTATTCATGCCTGGAAAATCCCATGGATGTAAGAACCTGGTGGGCTACAGTCCATGGACTCGCAGAGTCAGACACAACTGACACAACTACCTTTGCATGTAAGACAGCATGGTGTACTTTCCTTTACCCATTTACTTTTAATATACTTATGTCTTTGTATTTAAAGTAGGTTTCTCATAGACAACATATATCTGGGTCTAGTTTTTTTTTAATCTACTATGGCAACCTCAGTTATTTAGCTGATGCTATTAATTTTTGGAAATACTCTTCATTATTACTGCAAGCATTTCTTCTTTTTCTTCTTTCGGTACTAGGATCATGTGTTTGTTACTCAGTTTGTTGTTGTCTCACTTTTCTTGGATATTTTGTTTCTTTTTTTTTGTTTGTTTTATAGTCTTTCTTCTCTTTGTTTTTGTTTGTTTTGAAAGTTTCTGTTTACATATACTCAAACTCAGATTGTTCCTTCAGCAGTGTCCAATCTATTAATAAGGCCATCCAAACATTATTTCCTTCTATTACACTGTTTATTTCTATCGTATTTAAAATTTTATGTTAGAATTTCCATTTATCCACTTGCAGTTCACATATGTTCTTCATATCACCTATGTTTTTGTTAACATCATTAGCATATTAAACATGGTTATTTTAAATTCCTGGTTGGATAATTTCAGCATCCCTGACATGTCTAAATATGGTTCTAATGCTTGATCTGTCTCTTCAAATTGTGTTTTTTGCCTTTTAACTGTGCCTTCTTTTTTTGTTGTTTTTTTTTGTTTGTTTTTTGATAGTTGTACATGATATACTGGGTAAAAGTACTCTGGAAAATAGAATACTAGTTTTGTGGTTGTACAGTCTGTTGGGAGAGGAAGCGTTCTATAGCCCTATGGTTAGGTCTCAGTCTTTTTGAGCCTGTTCCCATAGGTTGTGAACTTCACAAATACTTGTGACTCTAGATGGGACAGAATCACTAGAAGAGGCTGTAATTGGGTATTTCCCTTCTCCCAGGATGATCGGTACTGACAAAACCCTTTAATTCAGGCTCTGGTAAAATAGTTGCTCTTGGAGGCATGGCTTTGTTAAAAATAGAATGTCTGGATTTTTCCCTCCCTCTGATGGAAACACGAGGACTTTTCCCTTGAGTTTTACTATAAAAACACAGGTAAGGTTACTGGAAGTTAAGCCTATAGAAGTGTTGGGGCTTTCTTGGTGGCTCAATTGGTAAAGAATCCACCTGCAATTCAGGAGACACAGGCTCAATCCCTGGGCCAGGAAGATCCCCTGAAAAGGAAATTGCAACCCACTTCAGTATTATTGCCTAGAGAACTCCAGGGACAGAGGAGTCTTGCAGGCTATAGTCCATGGGATCGCAAAACCATCAGACATGACCTAGCCACTAAACTACCACCACCATGGGGGTGTTTTAACTCTCAGACTTCTTCACTGAGTCTCTAGCAATTCTGCAATTACAGTTTAGATTTTCCTGTCCCAGTGTTAGTTCTCATAGAGGTTTCTACTCATGGGTTTCTGCTCAGGTAAATTGTGATTCTCTGTATCCAGCTGTCTGACTCTCCAGTTTGAGGGGCAGCTGCTTGCCCTCTGACTTCAATTCTCTGACAGACTTGAAAAGAGTTGTTGATAGAATGATGACTTCCAAGCTCTTATATACTGCATCAGAAACAGGAAGTCTATTTTTCTAATGAATCCCTACATTGTATTACATTGGTTCACAAAATAGAAGTCATTGAGCATATTTTAAACAAACACAGATTCTATCATATATTCATATGTAAAACATACAGAAAGAAATTTCAGTACAGTGTATCAAAAGAGACACTGATATCTTTCAATAAATCAAACAACCTCTTTACAAGTTACCCCCTTACTCTACTATAAGTATAGACACAGGGAAATATTTTTAAAATGTGTTTCTTCAGATTTATACTTATCAAATTTGCAAAATTTAAATGTTCACAACTTTCATATATCAAAATGTAGTTCAATGAGTGTTCTACTTATAAACTACATGGATTTGAACATTGGCACATACACAAACACACACGCACACAGGTAATTTGTAATATTTGCTGAATATTAAACCTGGAATATGTTAGTCTGATGTCAATTTAAAGATATTAAGAGATTCTAAAGTAATAAATCAAGACTTATTCATATGCATATTATTTAATTTTGAAAGGAGTTATAATAATTATGTGCTAGTGATTTGAAATATCCAGCAAATTAATGCTACCAATAATATCTCTAATTACATAATTAGGTAATAGCATAATCTAAGTGGTGATGTAGAAAGAGTATAGCAAGTTAGATTAGCATCTAGGAAGAGATATGATACAATATTGGTTGGTTTAGCAAACTTCTTGAATATTTAACCAGAGTAACATTTGCCAAAATTAAAAAAAAAAAATCACAAGGAAGTAGTAATTGCTATCCTTTGCCTATAAGCAAAGCATTTAACTGAACAAACTCTATAAAAGGAGATAGGGTCATTTATGGAAGCTACCTTGGGTTAATCATCCTCTCTCTTACTTTACTGAACTGAACTGAACTCTTACTCTATCCTCCTCAAACTCTCTCATATACAGAGTGATTCTTTTTCCAGATTATCTCTTCACTTTTCCCATTTCTCTTCTACCGTTGATCAGCTTGACATTTTTGTTGTTGTTCTGTATATCTTTCTTACTATCTTTTCCAGGCAAGAGTACTGGAGTGGGTTGCCATTTCCTTCAGAGGATCTTCCCCACCCAGGCATCGAACCCGGGTCTTCCCCATTGCAAAATGCTTTTACCATCTGAGCCACGAGGGAAGTTGTTCTTACTATCTAGTATCTTCTTATTCAAAAGATCACTTTCCACATAAGTACAGCTTACCATGTGCCTTCATGGGATTGATTTTAGCACTTGCCTTTACTTTTTCCTGTTAATTCTTTCATATCAACTTCCTATTGCTGTATGTACCATTTGACTTGTGTTTTCCAATTTAAATTCACGAGTACAGAATATAACTTAGCCATTTTAACTTTTGTGCTCATTACATCATATATTTTGTTGGTCTACATGATTTGCTCTTGTTGACGCTGCTGCTGCTAAGTCGTTTCAGTCACGCCAGACTCTGTGCGACCCCATAGACAGCAGCCTACCAGACTCCCCCGTCCCTGGGATTCTCCATGTAAGAACACTGGAGTAGGTTGTCATTTCCTTCTCCAATTCATGAAAGTGAAAAGTGAAAGTGAAGTCGTTCAGTCTGTCCAACTCTTAGCGACCCCATGGACTGCAGCCCACCAGGCTCCTCCGTCCTTGGGATTTTCCAGGCAAGGGTACCGGAGTGGATTGCTGTTGCCTTCTCCGGATTTGGTCTTGAATCACGATCAAACATGTGGTTAAATCAACTATATTCACAATCATCCTGATATTGACTCCTTAGGTAAGAGATTATGGTGAATTGAAATAAAATCTTTCCAGAGGATATGGAGCAAAGTAGAGGGGAATCTTGTGGTAATGATGCAACACTGGCAGAGTTTGCTATTAGATTGAAAGCATGGAGTTTATTCAAAAATGGGTCAATGATGACTCACAATTTTCTCTTTCTTTATTTTCTCCTTTCTTTCCAACATTAAAAAAAAAAAGTCTTTTACTAAAAGCTTAGGAACAGAAACAAATTTAATTTAGGCTGTTGGGGGCCTAAGTTTTCTTAGACTCACTCTTTACTGGTGAATTTAAAACAATAAGAGCAGGAATTTACAGTATGTAAGACAATGACACAAAAGGTTAGATATTGAAATCAACTAAGATCTCTTTAAAAAAAAAAAAAAAAAGGAACATCAGTGGGGGAAGACCTGGCTCCTGGCTGGCAGTGTGTTTCCCTGGAGGAGGGCATGGCAACCCACTCCAGTATTAAGGGCTTCCCTGGTAGCTCAGCTGGTAAAGAATCTGCCTGCAATGCAGGAGACACCGGTTCAATTACTCGATCGGGAAGATCTACTGCAGAAGGAATAAGCTACCCACTCAATTCATGGGCATACCAGGTGACTCAGATGGTAAAGAATCTGCCTGCTATGCAGGAGACCTGGGTTTGATCCCTGGGTTGGGAAGACCCCCTGGAGGAGGGCATGGCAACCCACTCCAGTACTCTTGCCTGGAGAATCTCCATGGACAGAGGAGCCTGGCAGGCTACAGACCATGGGGTTGCAAAGAGCCAGACACAACTGACTCACAGGGCGCAGCACAGTGGCAGTGTGTTGATTTGAGATAGTGATCTTTAGAAACTGATGCCTCTTTGTGGTGGAGGCCTTGGGAATCAAAGATTATGCCAGGCATTTATACTGAACTAGGAAGTGAACATTCAAGGAGAATAAACAGATTACTTAATTAATTTGAAGTTGCATTTGAATTTCTGGGATAACAATATTGAATTTAAACATCTAGGTATAAAATAAAAGCATAGAAAGAAGTTCATTGAGCTGGGATGTATAAAGAATAAAATGAAACAAAGTAGGGAATGACATCAGAGACGTAGACAGTGGTTAAAACCTGTAAGATCTTTCAGAAAATATAAAGGATTTTAAAAGTAATTCTAATTAAATAAGAAACCATTGGTAGATTTTATGTATGGGAATGTCCTTTTGTCACTTATCTTTTTAAAAGTTGGTCCTGTTTTTCTGATACTGGATTGTAGAGAGTAAAAGTGGATGATAAGATCCAGTTAGCAGCCTATAAAAGTCCTCTAAGAGAGACAGTGCTGACTTGAACTAGCGATGCAAGAGTTGAAATTATGACTATATTCAAAATACACTTGAATAGTTTAACAAGGATTACTGAGATTGCATCTAGGAGGTTGGAGAACAATGATAATTATCTATGATTCCTGGTTTTAATGTTGGCCAACAAGGGCACTTGTATTGCCCTTAGTAGAGAAGAAGGTTAAATAATTATACCAGTCATTGTACAAAATGTAGGAGTCTGGAAAAAGTAAAAGGTAGAGGTTGATGAATAAGATATTTAAAGTAAGTGTTTTTAGAGGTGATTGTTCTCAGTCAAAATGTACAAATTGTTGACAAAAAGAAACATGCCAAACTAAAGTGTTACTTTGATTTGTCTTGCTTAATTAAATCAAATAGAAATTTGATTTTTAAATCTTTTAGATTATTATCCTCTGTTTCCCATAGTTCCCTCAACTTCCTTCAGCCTTAGTGCTGATTTTTCTATGTTTTATCTTAGCTGACATATTCCTAAAGTCATCTGAAGGTGAGCTGTAGCCTAAGGCATGGCTATGGGACTAAATAAACAAAGTACGTGTGAAAAAGTCAAGAAACTGAGTTTCCAAGGTGTTAAGATAATACAATGGATTCTGAATTTTTGAGAGCTTTGACAGAAATAGAAGTGGACAGGAAGACAATCTCAATATTCAAGTTATCCATGGACAAGTGAAAAATGAAGGCAATTTTAGGCAACAATTTTGAGATTAGGAAGACTGTATATTAAATAATAAAATCTACAAAAGAGCAGGAAATTTTATTCTTAAGTTCCAACCTCTGTCTCTAAATACATGAAATATAGGAAAGCCATGCTCCTCTTGAGTTAGAAGTACTATATATCAGTTTATTTAGAGATATTGAAATGTCACTTAGAAGTAGTAGGTAGAAATGGTATTATCAAAACAACGTGTGATATAGTTCTGGCAAACATAGAGGGAATTCAAGGTGTATAGGAGACAATTGACTAAGGAAGTGTAGGGAAATGAATGGCTTAAGATAAGGAATACACAAAATTTAAGAGGAAAGAGACATTACTTTGCCAAGAAAGGTCCATCTAGTCAAAGTTATGGTTTTTCCAGTAGTCATATGGATGTGAGAGTTGGACTATAAAGAAAGTTGAGTGCTGAAGAATTGATGCTTTTGAACTGTGGTGTGAGGGTCCCTTGGACTGCAAGGAGATCCAGCCAGTCCATCCTAAAGGAAATCAGTCCTGAATATTCATTGGAAGAACTGATGCTGAGGCTGAAACTCCAATCCTTTGGCCACCTGATGCGAAGAGCTGACTCATTTGAAAAGACCCTGATGCTGGGAAAGACTGAAGGCAGGAGGAGAAGGGGACAACAGAGGATGAGATGGTTGGATGGCATCACCGACTCAAGGGACATGAGTTTGAGCAAACTCCAGGAACTGGTGAAGGACAAGGAGGACTGGCATGCTGCAGTCCACGGGGTTGCAAAGAGTCAGACATGATTGAGCAACTGAACTGAACTGAAGAGGAAAGAGAGTTTAAGTGATAAGAAGGTTTGGTAATCAAGAAATTACTGGAATACACAGACATTATGTAGTGAGTTCTGATGATTAACTAGACGAAGCTGGGCAGTCGTTTAGCATTGTTAGGACAAATATACTTGGCTGTGACAGAGCTTGGGGTATTGGCTGCTTCCTGGCCTATACAGTAAAGATGAAGCTAAGGAGGCACTTAATCAGTCACAACATAAGAGGACAGGAATAAAGCCCAACATAAAAGTTTGAATGAATGTCCCTGTCAAATGACAAACTCTTAAATCAGATTGAAGGAAAAAATATCAGCTATATATTTTATAATAAAAGCAGGTTAACTCAAAAGTAAAGCAAAGGGGAAAAAGCATGGGGTTGTCAGATATATACCAGATAAATGCAAATATGTTTGCGAGGCAAAACAAATATCAAATAAAATAGATGATGGAAGAACTGCCTTTAAAGAACATCTTAGAATTGTTTAACTACCCAAATTTTCACACCCTGTGGATGCTAGATCAGCTATAAATATTAATGAACCAAAAATAATAGTAGTGAAATACATAAAGCAAAACTTAAACTGCAAAGATAAGGTTATAAAATCACAGCACAATGGGTGATTTTGATATACAGCTTTCAGAGGTGATTGATGAAGTAAATCTAATTGAAAAATCATTTATGAGGTTTAGATAGTATGACCAACTAGTTCTGCTAAGTAACATTGTCCAGGACATTGGACTTCATTTAAAGCTCTGCATTTCCAGTGCTTGGAAGATTTTACAGAAAGAGAATTTTATTTTTGTCTTGGAGGCCATAAATTACCACAGCACATTTAGAAAATAATTTGATAAGTAACATGTCTACTTTTAGACTCCTAATTACATTCAGAGACAAAGAAATGAAAGCAAAATTCATGTGTGTGTTGATTAAAGTGTACTACTGTGATTACAATAAAAAAGGAAATGTAATGTAATGGAAAGATAAGTTTACAATATTATTGAACATTATATAATCATTTAAAAAATTAAAAGAATGTGATAGATTTTCATGGGAGAATGTTGAGTTGAAAAAATTTGAAAATATTTTTGGGAAAAACATTTCAGATTAATATGACTGTATGTTTTAACTTTGTCTGTTTTAAGTACTATGCATATATGTGCATTTCAATGGCACATTTATTGAAACATAACACTTTATTAAACACATACCGCCTTTTAGGTGTTTACATCATATAGCTAGGATTGGAGGTAGTAACTAAAACACTTTGTAATTTTGGAGGCTGTAGAAAGAATGAAGATGGTAAGCCACAAAAGCTGTCCACCTATAGTGAGTAGTCATAAGCTATTCAAGTATGGACACAGTGCCGACCTAGCAGAGAATCAAACTTCCTTTCAAGATACCTTCAAGTCCAAGATCCCAAGGCATTTGAGGAAAAAAACAAACAAACAAACAAACAAAAACAAGAGTAAATCTGTATCAAAGTAGGAAATAAGAAGCAGAGTTTTCAGTAAGAAATAGTGTGGTGGCCCACTTTCTACACCTCACAAGACTAATATTTTTGGAGTATACATTAATTATTTGAACTATTCTCACAATGCCAATTTCTGCTTGCATCATAATGTTTCAGGTTATGAGGCTGCAACCCAAAACTGTCTGATCATTAACTGAGTTCTGATAATTAACTGGAAGAATGATATAGAAGAAAAATAAAAGCAGAATAGCATTTCTTCCTTTTCAAAGAAAGATACAGCTAATAACAGTTTGATAGGTAAGGGAAAGTAAATATAACTTTAAATTTTTCCATCATAAATTTACCTTTAGCTTCAAAAGAAATAGAAACTTTAAATGTAAATAAAAATACTTTAAAAAATTGAATGGTGGTGTATTGATCAATTAAAACATGAGAAAATGATTTTTTAAATACTAAATATTATTACTCATGATTTTAAATGCTTTCAGTCTGTTAAACAATACCATTTTATGTATTTTAAATATTTAATTATCATAATTCAAGGGATGTGTCTAGAGGCAATTGTGGATTCAGGAAGCTTTTATGCAGCCTGTCTGCTAATAACTGAGCCTGTGCTCCTGCCCTGTTGGTTATTTGTCCTGAGGCATTCCAGCACTGAAGTTTATAAGCACTTTGAGTGGGGTCAGGTCTTGATGCCAAAATGTCAAACTCCAGAAGATCTCATGAATATTCTCTGAATATACCTTTGCCACCAGTGACCTTGTCCCTATGGTGAGCTGCTCCCCTCTTCCCCAACCCCACCTCCCTGGAACACCTTCAAGACCAGCAAATACCTTTGACCTAGGAGCGTAAGAAGTCACTTTATTTGCCCTGGGTCCCAATACAACTTGTGTGCACCCTCCAAGAGTGGGGTCTCTGTTTCCCCCCAGTACCGTGGAGCTCCTGTAATCAAGCCCTTCTGGGCTTCAAAACCAAATACTCTGGGGCATCTTTCTCCTAATCAGACCCCTAAGCTGGGGAGCCTTACATGGGGCTCAGGAATCTCACTCCTCTGGGATAACATATTTGATATGGGGGTATGAGATTTGATTATCCTCCTACCATCTCAATGTGGTTTCTTCTTTATGCCTTGGATGTAGAATATATTTCTTGGTGGGTTCCAGTCCTTTTTATCAATGATCGTTCAGCAGTTAATTAGAATTTTCATGTAGTCATGAGAGGATATAAGTTCAATTTTTTTCTATTCTGCTATCTTGTCCTCACTCTTAAGCATAACTTTAATGGAAAGATGTCTGAAAGGCAGTTATTACCAAAGCTCAATAAGGAAGACAGAAAAATTTAATGACATGGTGTGACTCAGTGGTAAGGAATCCACCTGCCAATGCAAGGGTTCAACCCCTGGGTGGGGAAGATCCCCTGGGAAAGGAAATAACAACCCACTCCAGTGCTCTTGCCTGGGAAATTCCGTGGTCAGAGGAGCCAGGTAGATTGCAGGCCATGGGGTCACAAAAGAGACAGATGCAACTTAGTGACTAAACAAAAACAGCAATAAATAAATTTAATTTGTCATCAAAACTTCCCAACATAAATCCTGTATGCTAGATTGGAGTCAGATGCAAATTTATTTTCAAATATACAAACATAGGTACATATATATTTACAAAGATAAATACATATGTACAAACTCAGAAAATATGTATACACATACAAAAGGATAAATTAACATACAGATGCATACATATATACATTGCAAAGCCCTGTCTGAAGGGAGGGTTTGAAAAAGGCAACATCTCAATAGCAAAGAGCACACCTACCATGTTCAGATATCAGTTTCTAAATTCCATTCTTCATTAAAAGTAGCCAGGGGTCCTTAGAGAAACTATTGCTTCTAGACATCAGGGAAAATACAAAATATATTTTCTTGTGGTTGCATAACTTTAGAAAAAAAAAACAATTATTTTAGAGGACACCTGTAAAAAATGACACAGGAACCAAACCCAAAGTGTTCCCACTGGCCAATACTGGAAAATCTAGAGATAAAAATAATTAGTAATATTGAATCATAACCCCAAATAAAATAAATATTCATCAATCCATACCAGTGTAAATCAATAATTGAACAAATTTAAAAGGGGAGAAAAACAGCTAATCCTTACAGAGAAATTTAAACTTTAAATGTAGAAGGAAGGAGGGAAATAGAAAACTACCACTGCAAAAAGATTAACTAATGAATATTAAAATTATTAGTAGAAACCTTAAGGATGAAAAGAAAATTTTTAAATACACAAACCATCTCCCCAAAATTCTTGTTCATTTTTATGGTTGCTTGAAATGATGTCCTAAAATTATTTGACCTCTCCAAAAGATGAAGTTTACCTCCAAACTCTCAGCTTGATTATGAGCAGTAATTCATGATTCATTGCTAAAAATACAGTATGGAGGGGGAAAATGCTAATTTTATAGAAGTGAAAGCTGGAAAATATAACTTTCACCTACTGACCTAGGTTAATATCACTGGTAATAAGATATATTTACATTCTGTATCATATAATGTGATGCAATGAGGCTGGAGTATTTTCTCAAATATTCATAATATCAGTCTAATCATAAATAAATATCAAATTAATCCATAGAATGTGTGTAATATTATGATTTATAATAAGTAATAAATATTTGGTCTTTGTCCACATTTCTGTCACAGTGTTCCCTGGAATTTCCTAAAGGATGAAAGTCAAAAATTTATCTTGTGTTTTGTGGTATAGACCTAATACAAGCAGAAAATATTAAGAATGGTGGCAAGAGTATACAGAAGAACTATACAAGAAAGATCTTCACTACCCAGATGATCATGATGGTGAAAGGCTGTTGCTTGAATGATAAGATGCTGGGATTCTTGGCCTCCAGAGGAGACGAATTCAATCCAGGGCCAGAGATGAGGCTGGATCACTCAGAGCTTTTGTGTAATAAAGTTTCATTAAAGTATAAAGGAGATAGAGAAAGCTTCTGACATAGGCATCAGAAGGGGGCAGAAAGAGTACCCCCCTGCTAGTCTTCAGCGGGATGTTACATAGTCACTAGCAGTCTGTTAATGAAAAGAAAGGAATGTCTTAAAACTCAGAATGGCACCAGGCCCCTCATCCATAAATTGCATTTTGTGATAATCCTGGCACCAGATGATTCATCCCAGGCCATAAAACGATGGACTTGAACCTTGCAGAAGGGCAGATTACCATACAAATAGTTTCATTTACATAGATTAGGGTAACAATATCTGAGTATAACATACAGGTTTGTCAAGTAGGTTCTGAGTCATTTGATGGAACATGAAGACAGAGTCTGGGGTACATTAACATAGCTTAAGACAAACATTTCTATAAGAAAAAAATGTATTGGTTAACTCAAGGTTTGAGAATAGTTAGCTTCAAGTGAAACCAGGTGTCATGGCAACACAGCATTTTAAGAGAAACCTCCTTTTAAATTTGTACAGAGAGATAAAAATGTCTGGCACTTGCAGCCTATTTCCTCCATTTGGAGACCCCTGGCCTTCCTGCCTGTTACCCTCTCAATGGTGTGATCCCTCACCTAGAGCTAGACATCCTGGAATGCGAAATCAAGAGGGCCTTAGGAAGCATTGCTATGAACAAAGCTAGTGGAGGTGATGGAATTCCATTTGAACTATTTCAAATCCTAAAAGATGATTCAGTGAAAGTGCTGCACTCAATATGCCAGCAAATTTGGAAAACTCAGCAGTGGCCACGGGCCTGGAAAAGGTCAGTTTCATTCCAATCCCCCAAAAAAGCAATGCCAAAGAATGTTCAAACTTCCGCACAATTGCACTCATTTCACACGCTAGCAGTGTATGCTCAAAATTGTCCAATCCAGGCTTCAACAGTATGTGAACCATGAACTTCCAGATGTTCAAGCTGGATGTGGAAAAGGCAGAGGAAACAGAGATCAAATTGCCAACATCCCTTGGATCATAGAAAAAGCAAGAGAATTCCAGAAAAATATCTACTTCTGCTTTATTGACTATGCCAAAGCCTTTGACTGTGGATCACCACAAACTGTGGAAAATTCTTCAAGAGATGGGAATACCAGGCCACCTGACCTGCCTCTTGAGAAATCTGTATGCAAGTCAAAAAGCAACAGTTAGAACTGGACATGGAACAACAGACTGGATCCAAATCAGGAAAGGAGTAGGTCAAGGCTGTATATTGTCACCCTGCTTATATGCAGAATGCATCATGAGAAATGCTGGACTGGATGAAGCACAAGATGGAATTAAGATTGCCTGGAGAAATATCAATAACCTCAGATAGCAGATGACACCACCCTTATAGCAGAAAGCGAAGAAGAACTAAAAAACCTCTTGATGAAAGTGGTAGAGGAGAGTGAAAAAGTTGGCTTAAAACTCAACATTCAGAAAACTAAGATCATGACATCTTGTCCCATTACTTCATGGCAAAGATGGGAAACAGTGGAAACAGTGAGAGACTTAATTTTTTCAGGCTCCAAAATCACTGCAGATGGTGACTATAGCCATGACATTAAAAGATGGTTGCTCCTTGGAAGAAAAGTTATGACCAACCTATACAGCATATTAAAAAGCAGAGACATTACTTTGCCAGCAGCAGTCCAACTAATAAAAGCTATGGTTTTTCCAGTAGTCATTGTGGATGTGACAGTTGGACTTTAAAGAAAGCTGAGTGCCAAAGAATTGATGCTTTTGACCTGTGGTGTTGAAGAAGACTCTTAAGATTCCCTTGGACAGCAAGGAGATCCAACCAGTCCATCCTAAAGGAAATCAGTCCTGAATATTCATTGGAAGAACTGATGGTGAGGCTGAAACTCCAATACTTTGACCACCTGATGCAAAGAACTGACTCATTTGAAAAGACCCTGATGGTGGGAAAGTTTGAAAGCAGGAGGAGAAGGGGATGACAGAAGATGAGATGGTTGGATGGCATCACCTAGTCAATGGACATCAGTTTGAGTATTCCAGGAGTTGGTGATGGACAGGGAGGCCTGGCAAGCTTCAGTCCATGGAGTTGCAAAGAGTTGGACACGACTGAACAACTGAACTGAACTAACTGATATTAATGAGGTGAGTTTTACAAACCCCCTTGGTGACCTAAGGTTGGGGATGGTTGTCAGCGGAGCCAACCATGTGTTTACAGGGTTGAAACTTTTGGTTCCACATCATCACTTTCAGGGAGAGGAGAGGGAGGGTCTAGAAACTGACTTTCAGTCACCATTAGTCAATGAGCTAATTGATCATGTCTATGTAACGGAGCCTCCATTCAACTCTGTTGAAAGGATGGGGTTTCGGGAGCTTCTGGGTTGGTGAACACTTGGCGATTTAGAGCAGCCCTCCCCTGTTTCTTCCGTCCTTTCTCTATGAATCTCTTCTATCCGGTTGTTCCTGAAATGTATCCTTTTATAATAAGCAGGTAATATAGTAAAAAAAAAAAAATTCTCTGAGTTCTATGAGCCACTCTAGCAATTTAATCAGACTCAAGGAGATGGATGGCCCCTCCAGTCTACAGTAACTAGGTCAGAATCACAGGTGACAACATGGGCTTTTGATAGGCATGTGAAGTGGGCGGTGATGGGGGCAGTCTTTGAGGACTGAAACCTTAATCTCTGGATATGATGTCATTTTCAGGTAGATCGAGATAGAATTGAGCTGAACAGTAGGACACCGAGTCTGAGAATTGCTTTATGGTGTGGGAGAGAACACTTCCAAACATATTGGAGTTGGGTATAGAACCCACTTTATATGGGGCATTCTACAAAATAGATAAATATCTCTCTTCATATATAGAGTATATAGAAAGACATTGATCACCTATACCACAGAATAGAGGTTCCATCTTTAAATATGATGAGATGTTGCTGCGCAATTTCAGTTAAAGTTTTTAATTAAAACTACACATGAATGTACCCTATATAATTTTTCTATGAGACATATATTCTAATAGGTAAGCTCCATCTATAGTCTAGATTCTCTGCTAAGAGTAAAATTATGTTTATGTGAATCTGTGTGCCTGGAAAGACTTACTATTTCTTCAGGTAGAATATTATAGGATTTCTGACAGTCATATTTTCATCTTAATAGTTTTGTTTTTTGTCATAAGAATTTTTTCTCTTAGTCATTAATATCATATGGAAATCTCAATCTATATATAAATATTTCTTTGCCTATTAATGTTTAATAGAAATATTTAATAACTCTTAGACTAAGTTACTCAGGGTACCTTTTTCAAAAGCAAGTTTATAGCACTTTTAAAGAAATATATTTTATTAGAGGGAAGTTTATTTCTATAAGCATTAATATATTTATTCCCACTTTTCAAGACAATCGTTTAGCATATCCAAACACTTTGTTTTGTTCTGGAAGACCAATTATTATTATGTGCTTATTCGCTCAGTCATGTCCAACTCTTTGAGACCCCATGGACTGTAACCAGCCAGGTTCCTCTGTCCTTGGGGATTCTCCAGGCAAGAATACTGGCTTGGGTTGCCATGCCCTCCTCCAGAGGATCTTCCCACCCCAGGGATCAAACCCAGGTCCCCCATATTGCAGGTGGATTCTTTACAGCTGAGCTACCAGGGAAGCCCAATTATCATGATAATCCATATCAAACAAAGAAATGTTTGTTGCAATTTCTTCTTTTATGCTAAAAGAATCATAAACAGGAGCCTGATTTTCTCCCCAAATACAACAAAGTCTGATTAAATTTATTTCATGAAAATACTGTTCTTAAAGTTTGCAAAGTGCTGTGTGGATACATATCATCCAGGGAACAGAGGAGCAGGCCCTTGAAACAAATCCACTCTTGACTGTAAAAGCAAGGATAACCAGACTTCAGTCTTGCAATAAAATATTCTGCAAAATTGAATAAACTGTGCAAACTGCATTTGTGTGAAAGAATCATTTTTCAGCATTAAGCTACCTCAGGATACCTTGGAAGGAACAGGCTGATGCAAGGATGTTTACAGCACAGATTCCCAAAGACACTCAGCAAGCGGTACCTCGGGGAGGAGACAGCAGTCACCTGGTAAGGTGTATTTACTTCACAACAGGAAAAGGTCCTCAAGTCAAAAGTAGATAATTATATTGCATGTCTAACCCATACTTTCAAGATTGACCTTGAAGACTCAAGAAAAGAAAATTCAAGTGCAGGAGCAACCCTGGATCCAATAGCATTGGGGAGGGAGTCAGAGAGGAAGAGAAGGATTCCGGAAGATGCAGACACGAAAGTTGAAAATAGGGAAATCTAGTACCTTCAGATGATTTGATTCCTTGGAAAGTATTAGTTCTGAAAGTAAGCCTTCCACTTTTAAAAGACTGTTGGTCTGTGTCTTGGTTCTTAGAGACAGCTCCTTTTTCTCCTTAGGATTCTGTCTTGGATGTCTTATTTTAATAATTTCTCTGGGATCATCTTCAAAATTGATTTGTTTGAGTCTTTCTTTTTAAATTTTTATTTCATATCGGAACATATTTGATTAACAATGTTGTGTTAGATTCAAGTGTATAGCAAGGTGATACATATACATATATCAGTTCTCTCCTAAATTCTTTCCCATTTGGTTTGCTATAGAATACTGAGTAGCATTCCATGTGCTATATAGTAGGTTCTTGTTGATAATCTGTTTTAAATATAGCAGTGTGTACAAGTCAGTCTCAAACTCTTGGTCTGTACTTAGCTAAGTGTTTTAATTCCTGCTTTTTTAAAAAATTTTATTTAATATGCTATTAAATATTGGCATTATCTGTGGAAGTCACATGCTAGTTGCATTCTCATCATTACTTACTTTATGTGGAGTTTTCTTTCTTTCTTTCTTTTTTCTTTCTTTTTTTTTTTAGGATCAGCTATTTCCTGAAAAACATCCAGAGAAACAGGCCAGGAATCTAAGTCACAGTAAATGGTACTGTTTTCCTCCAAATGTTCTCACTAGCCCAGTTATGCTCCCTGGGGGATGCCTTTTCCATTTAGGAAGCTCAATTTATCTTTGATTAAAAATACCATAAATCCAAGACACAGTCTATGAACTATAGCTTCCAAATTGAGGGACAATTCACCAAATTGAGGCAGATGCTGAGAGCTGGTTCTAGCCTCTACAGCTCTTAGCAAAGGTGCAGAATTCTTCAATTACCAGCAGGATGTCACAGAAAAGGGAGACTGTGCCAATGAGCTCTGTGTCAGCTAGAAAAATATTAAAATATAATAACAATAAACAGAACTTCAGATACAGACCAAGAAACCTCCAATACTCCAGTTTTATTTAAAGCAGTGTTGCTAATTTGTAGCTTATTTTATCAGTGGAACTAAGCCTTTATTTTTCTGTCCGAGTCTTTTGCGTGTGCACGTTTGTTTCTAGATTAAATACAGGGAGCTAACGAAAGAAAGAGGATGAAATGACTCCATCTCACCCACCACCACCACCACCACCACCAAGAAAACAAAAGTAAATTTAAAAAACAAATAGAAGAAAACCTTCAGAAGATTTTTCTAATTCTTTTTGATAGAAATAATTTAAATGGAGGATGTATTTTTGTGAAGTCCATTTTGGATGCCATTGCTTCCAGCATTTATTTGAATCATACTTATTCTTTAAGACTCTGATTTTCTGAATTTTTAAGATTGAAGAGTAGAAATATCTAAACTTCCATTGAGATCCACCATATAGGGAAGCAAGAAGCAATCACTGACACTCAAATTAAGAAGCAATTTGCACAATTAGTATATTCCTCTTGTTTAACTTTTTTTTTTTTTTCATTTCAAATGATGCACTGGTCAACTAAGGTTCTTTTTATTATTTTTTTCTATATTATTGTGAAGTAAGTTTTTAAAGATTTTCCCTTGAACGTGAAAGTGTTAGTCACTCAGTCTTGTCCAACTCTTTTGTGATCCCGTCGGCTATATCCTGCCAGGCTCTTCTGTCCATGGAATTCTCCAGGCAAGAATGCTGGAATGGGTTGTCATTCCCTTCTCCGGGAGATTTTCCTGACTCGGGGATCAAACCCAGGTCTCAACTCATTGCAGGCAGATTTTTACCATCTGAGCCACCAGCAAAGCCCTGGATTCAATTCAAGTGCAACTTGTATCAAATATTAGATTCAATAATCGCTGCGGTCGTATTTTCTTTCTCACTTTTGCTGTATTAAAATTTATATTTTTCACAAAAGTAATTTTTATTCTACTCAGAGTGGTGGGGTCGCTAAGAGTCGGACACGACTGAGCGACTTCACTTTCACTTTTCACTTTCACACATTGGAAAAGGAAATGGCAACCCACTCCAGTGTTCTTGCCTGGAGAATCCCAGGGATGGGGGAGCCTGGTGGGCTGAGATCTCTGGGGTCGCACAGAGTTGGACACGGCTGAAGTGACTTAGCAGCAGCAGCAGAGTTTCTGAGCGTTTCATTGTTACGAAGTTTGCTTCTCAATTATGAAACTAGCCACAGTATTTCATTTATATATCCAGGAACACCTGTGCCCACAGGGAAATCAAGACATCGTATTAATTATAGTTCTTAAGTTGGAACATTGACACAATGAACTAACAGCATCTGAAAAACATTGCTGTCCAATAAGGAACAATTGATGCTGTGAGTATAAATGTGCTATTAAGTTTCATAAAGATTTTTTAGCAATAACAAAGCAGAGATTTAAAAAAAAAAGACCTATTACTGGAAGAATTTCTTTGTCTTTCTAAATTAATAGATGTGTAACATCGATTTTTTCCTTTCAGGGAAATAATTCCACACACATAAATCATTTGAAGAGGAAATTTTCTATCTTCCTCAACTAAGAGCCTATGTTCTCTTAAGATTTTAAAGAATATTGAAGAAAATCAATATTCTTTCAAGGAGAGGAATTATACAAAGCCTTCTGCTTGTGAGCTATTTAATAATTCACTCTGGTCATGTAGAATTAATTGTTGGCTTTGATGCACTTTCTGTTCTCATTTTCAAAAAATAAAGTGTGAGTAAATCAAAGTAAGCGAAATGCTTTGCACATTTGAATTCATTGCCTGAGTATTATAAAATATAACCTGCTAATTTATTTAAATTTATTGAATGTTTTCTTCATAAGTATATATTTATTAGCATTATGATAAACTGCTACAAAGAATGTTTGAGCAGAACTGTAGCCTAGAAATTTTGTTTTGTTTTGTTTTGGCAACAAATGTGAGACTCACACTGCCTGATGATGTTATCGTTGAAACCTTTGCTCCTTTTCCTAAGAGAATCTGATGATCTAATTGTGGCTCGGTTGTTAAAGAATCTGCCTGCAATGCAGGAGATCTGAGTTTGATCCCTGGTTTGGGAAGATCCCCTGGAGAAGGGAAAGGCTACCCACTCCAGTATTCTGACCTGAAGAATTCCACAGACTGTATAGTCCATGGGGTCGCAAAGAGTTGGACATGACTAAGTGACTTTCACTTCACTTCACCTCAACAGTATTCAAAGAGCTATTCATTTGTATCTACATTTCTTGCTCAATTTCTGGATAGTCTGTACAATCCACAATTTCTTGTCTCCTTATTACTGTAATATTTAATTTCACTTGGGCTGAAATAAAATATCTAGAAGTCCACATTTCATGTTGATGAAGTTCTTATATGTTATACTCTGGCGTAAATATTTTGAGATGGAAAAATTAAATAAGACACAGTCATTTATTTTTACCCATCTCAAAAAACACACACAAAAAAATGTTAAGAAGAAAAATAGCAGAGAGGTATTCATCTAATACCTTTAGAATATTACAAGGAAATAACAGATATTCACCTAGTAAGTAGTCTTTATGACCATAGTCATTCCAATATGAACACCAGTACACAAAATGAAATGAAACCATACAAGTGACAGGCACCTTAACTTTCATCATTATCAAAGAAATAAAAACATGAGGGAGGAAAAATTAGTTCTGATTCAGAGATGAAGATAGATTTCTTAAAAAGCTGGAAATAGAACTGCCATATGACCCAGCAATCCCACTTCTGGGCATACACACCAAGGAAACCAGATCTGAAAGAGACACGTGCACCCCAATGTTCATCGCAGCACTGTTTATAATAGCCAGGATATGGAAGCAACCTAGATGCCCATCAGCAGACGAATGGATGAGGAAGCTGCGGTACATATACACCATGGAATATTACTCAGCCATTAAAAAGAATTCATTTGAATCAGTTCTAATGAGATGGATGAAACTGGAGCCCATTATACAGAGCGCAGTAAGCCTGAAAGATAAAGACCATTACAGTATACTAACACATATATATGGAATTTAGAAAGATGGTAACGATAACCCTATATGCAAAACAGAAAAAGAGACTCAGATGTATAGAACAGACTTGTGGACTCTGGGAGAAGGCGAGGGTGGGATGTTTCAAGAGAACAGCATTGAAACATGTATATTATCTAGGGTGAAACAGATAACCAGCCCAGGTTGGGTGCATGAGACAAGTGCTCGGGCCTGGTGCACTGGGAAGACCCAGAGGGATTGGGTGGAGAGGGAGGTGGGAGGGGGACCGGGATGGGGAATACATGTAAATCCATGGCTAATTCATTTCAATGTATGACAAAAACTACTGTAATGATGTAAAGTAATTAGCCTCCAACTAATAAAAATAAATGGAAAAAAAAAAAACTGATCACACTTGTC
This sequence comes from Odocoileus virginianus, assembly GCF_023699985.2. Lineage (NCBI taxonomy): Eukaryota > Metazoa > Chordata > Mammalia > Artiodactyla > Cervidae > Odocoileus > Odocoileus virginianus. The sequence goes on along the minus strand of NC_069687.1, from coordinate 16,021,305 downwards.
AAATTAAATGAGCCTGGCAATTGGGCAGAACGGTTTGCAAAATGTAAAAGGCAAACATTTGAAGAAATAATATTTACCCTATTTCCCTCAAGGTTAAAAAATGTAGTTACACTAGAACTCAGAGCTTATGGAGATAAATATGAGAGATAAGGATATGAAAGTGCATTGGGGCAAATTTTGTAATGTTTTGGTTTTATCAGTAATGAGAAATCATTTAAGGTTGAGATGTATTTAAGCTTTTATATGTATTTATATATATATATACACATATATACATATATATATACATATACACACATATATATATGAATTCCTGGAATATGAGACTCCATACAATGATCATAATTCTAAAATCTCCTCCAACTCTTCCTGATTCCACTTTAAATGAGGAAAGGAATAAGATATTGGTGGAGAAGAAATCTGTGTCAGAACCAGAAAGTGGATAACTATGACACATTCATGTTAAAAGAAAAAGAGGGAACACAAGTAAAGGAAAAAATTACCCTATAATAAACATGGTACCCTGAGGAGAGAGGATTCAGTAGCTCAACCAGACCTCTCTTTCCTCAGTCATCAATAAGAGCACACCATCTGCTTTATTCAGAGGTTCAAGGTCTTAAAGACAAGAGGGGAAATTTGGATCTATTTTCATTGATCTGCTTAGAAAATAATAAATAGAAAGTTAAGTGTATTAATGGTGTTAGGGCCACAAGATTTAGAAATGAACCCCGTAATCTATTGGGCAGATCTACCAACCACACCAGGCCACATAGGCCATGCAAAACAAAACACAGTGTATGGCTCTCTCCAAATAAAACTATAGGCACTGATGGTGGCTTCCTAGTATAGAAACTTCATCAAGAGTATAGAAGACAGATCCATTTGAGTCAAATATCCATAACTCCTGGGTCAGGAAGATCCCCTAGAAAAAGAAACAGCAATCTGCTCCAGTATTGTTGCCTAAGAAATCCCATGGACAGAGGAGCCTGGCAGTCTGTAATCTATGGGGTCGCAAAAGAGTCGGACATGACAGAGACTAAACAGAAACAGTCTATAACTAGCTCTCAGTCTCTCTTCAGACATGTTCACCAGGACAGCAATTCAAATTCGGGTAATCAGTCCTCAAGCACCAAGTCTGATAGGTGGATGCTAAAATTACTCTTATTTTTTAAGAGGTGATGGACTCCAAAGTCAATGCATCCTACCCTGGTCAAAGGTCATCTGCTCCTTGGGTGCACTGGACCCAGTCTGTCTCCCCTAAGGTATTGCTTGAACAATTAGATTCTATCATTAGCCACTCATTTTTTTCTACTCAATCATATTTGCCTCATAAACATTTCAGACATGTCTTACTATCATATATTACAAAATTTTTGTTTCATATGACTCCACTATCTAATAGATTACTACACTGTTTTTCTGTTCCCCTTTATATCCAAATATCTCACAATAGTCCTAAATATTTGTTGGTACCTTTCCTCTCTTCCTACATTCTCTTAAATTCACTTCAGTCAGGTTTTTACCTACAGTAGTCTCAGAACAGACTTTGGCAACTTCACCAATAATCTCCACATTTTTAAAACTAATGTTCAGTCCTCAATACCCATTTTATTGAAATTAGCAGCAGTTTCAGAATCATTAGCTTGCTGCTTCCATCTTGAACGTGTTCTTTTCACTGGAGTCCTGAAAAGGCACACTCTCTTGATTCTATTCTCCTATCAGTGGATAAGAATCCATGCTTTTTTTCTATGCTGTCCCCTCACATCCCCAAATTTTAAACAGAGGAATAGCCCAGGACATAGTTTTTAACTCACTTCTCATCTCTGCTTGAATGCATTCCTTCATAATCCACTCTATGACTTTCAAAATCATCTCTCTATTTTCTTCTAGCAACTCTATTCTGATTTCCAGACTCAGTCACTTAATAGGTTTCAACATTAATAAACATTTCACATAGTATGCTGTTGTGCGGTCGCTAAGTTTTGTCTGACTTTTTGTAACCCCATGGACTGCAGCATACCAGGCTCCACTATCTTTGGGAGTTGCTCAAATTCATGTCTGTTGAGTGGCTGATGCTATTTAACCATCTCATCCTCTACCACCTCCTTTTCCTTTTGCTTCCAATCTTACCCACCATCAGGTCTTTTCCAATGAACTGACTCTTTCAATCAGGTAGCCACAGTACAGGAGCTTCAGTTTCAGCATCAGCCCTTCCAATGAATATTTAAGGTTGATTTCCTTTGGGACCTCAGTGAAAGCATTAGTTGCTCAGTTGTGTCTGACTTTTTGCAATGCCGTAGACTGTAGTGCACCAGGCTCCTCTGTCCATGGGGATTCTCCAGCCAAGAGTGGGTTGCCATTCCTTTCTCCGGGGGATCTTCCTGACCCAGGGATCAAACCTGGGTCTCCTGATTGCAGGCAGATTCTTTACCATTGGAGCCACCAGGGAAGCTGATTGGCTTGAACTCGTTGCTGTCCAAGGGACTCTCAAGAGTCTTTTTTAGCGCCAGAATTAGAAAGCTTCAGTTCTTTGGCATTCAGCCTTCTTTATGGTCCAATTCTCACTTGCATATGTGACCACTGGAGAAAGCATAGCTTTGACTATACAGACCCCTGTCAACAAAGTGACAAAGTTTCTGCTTTTTAATACACTGTCTAGGTTTGTCATAGCTTTCCGGCCAAGGAGCAAGTGTTTAATTCCATTGCTGCAGTCACGATCTGCATTGATTCTGGAGCCCAAGAAAACAAAATGTGTCACTGTTTCCACTTTTTCCTCATCTATTTGCTAGGAAGTGATGTGACCAGATGCCAAGATGTTAGTTGTTTTGTTTGTTTCTTTGTTTAATGTTGAGTTTTCAGCCAGCTTTTTCACTCTGCTCTTTCACCTTCATCAAGAGGCTCCAGTTCCAATTTACTTTCTGCCATTAGAGTGGTGTCATCTGCATATCTGAAGCTGTTGATACTTCTCCAGACAATCTCCATTCCAATTTGCGATTCATGCTGATTTCCAGACTCGATAACCTAATAGATGTCTCATGCTTTATACAAACAATGATAAGACTCCCATTTTCCCCCAAAACTAGTAATTTCACATTACTTTTATTCTTAGTATATGATGTTGGGAGCTTCCTTGGTAGCTCAGTTGGTAAAGAATCTTCCTGCAATGCAGGAGGTACCAGTTTGACTCCTGGGTCAGGAATATCCCCTGGAGAAGGGAAATATCACCCACTCCAGTATTCTTGGACTTCTCTTGTGGCTCAGCTGGTGAAGAATCTGCCTGCAATGCAGGAGACCTGAGTTCGATGCCTGGGTTGGGAAGATCCCCTGGAGAAGTCTAAAAAGGCTACCCACTCCAGTATTGTGGCCTGGAGAATTTCATGAATTGTATAGTCCATGGGGGTTGCAAAGAGTTGGACATGACTGAGTGATGTTCACTACTCTCATATGATATTACTTAATTTAAAAATAGCAAAAATATGAATAAGAAATGCACAACACTAAATCATTTAGAATGAAAAATGCAAAACAATTGCCAAATACTATTACCAATTACTATCAGTAGAGTTATCAATTGCTATTAAGTACCAAGTTAACACTAACTACTCCTGAAAGTGAAAGAGGATATCATTCGTCTGACAAGGAGGAATTACTTTAGATTATGAAACATTTTTTATTTAATATCCAGATTATTATAGAGTTCATGTGAGTTTTTCCCAGGAACCATGCCCTATAAATCCACAAATACTAGGTTCATTTACCTCTTAAGCAATTTTAAACTAGAGGCATCTGGCCAAAGACATCTCTTACATAAGTTTTTATCATTAGTTTGTGTATCAGAACTTCTATTTATATGAAGATAAGACTATGTCATCTGCGTGTGTGTGTGTGTGTGTGTGTGTGTGTGTAACAGCAGAATGCATAGCTGCAAAGTGTATTTTCAGACATTCTGAAATTATTCAGGGGCTTCCCTGGTGACTCAGTGGTAAAAAAAATCCCCCTGCAACGCAGGAGATGCAGATTCAATCCCTGGGTTGGGAAGATCCCCTGGAGGAGGTCATGGCAACCCACTCCAGGATTCTTGTCTGGAGAATCCCATGGACAGAGGAGCCTGGTGGGCTGCAGTCCCTAGGGGCACGGAGAGTCAGACATGACTGGAATGACTGAGGATGAGCATGATGAAAGGATTTAGTCACTGGAAAATAAAGAAACCCTGCAAGCAATTACATAGCTAAGTCTCTTAGAAATGTCTGAACAAGTGAAGTAAGAAACAGAAAAGAAGCTACAGTATTATTAAATTTATATGATGTTCCAAAGCATAGGAAATAGAACTATAAAGAAAAGCAAGGAAATGGATATCACAAAAAAAAAACAAGGATTATGGTTACTTCTGAAGAGCAAACTGTGATGTGATTGAACATGAGAACACAGAGCCTTCTACGGCACTGGCCACCCATCTCCTGATGGGTGATGTTATATAATGATGTTTAGAGTTATGTTCATCCTGTACATATATGTTTTGGCACTTTCTTTCGGTACGTTCTTGTTACCAACTATGGCTCTTGGACCCCTTAGAGTCAATAGAAATTTATACGATGCCCGACAAGACATTCAGGCAACGCATGGTTGAGACTTGTAATGCAACACAGAGGAGCTAAGACAAGGAACAGGTTTCCTTGCTCACTCCCTGAGGTGGGCAGATGTGGGGTGGGGGAGGAGACGTTGGCCCCTTAAATTGGATGAGGGTAGGGTTGGACCCCTGACGCCTTTGGGAGGGGTGGTTTATGTATTGTCCCCACCATCTTGGTGGTGCTATGTGCAGGAATCATGCCCAGTATCCCGCTTTTACTTCAGAAACCCGTAGCAATTAGGTTTTGGTCTTTGGGTGTCTTTTTGTTCATAATTTGCCCAGACTGCATATGCACAGACTTATTTTTAGTCCCTCATAGTTCCTTGGTCTATATTGCTGGAGAAGATATTTGTCCAGGTGCAAGTACTGAAGCAGAGGGTCCAGGTCCCAGGATAGGGCCCAGCCCATGTCATTCTCACAGTGAGATTAAACAAAACCAGAAGCGATCATTTTTTAAATTAATTTATTTATTTCTATTGGGGGCTAGCTACTTTGCAATATTGTAGTGGTTTTTGTCATACACTGATGTGAATAAGCCATGGTTGTGCATGTGCTCCCCATCCTGAACCCACCTCCCTCCTCATCTCATCCCTCAGTGTTGTCCCAGTGCACCAGATTTGAGTGCCATTCCATGCATTGAACTTGGACTGGTGATCCATTTCATATATGATAATATATATGTTTCAATGTTATTCTCTCAAATTATCCCACCCTCGCCTTCTCCCAGAGTCCAAAAATCTGTTTTTTATATCTGTGTCTTTTTTGCTTTCTCATATATAGGGTCATCATTGCCATTTTCTAAATTCCATATATATGTGTTAATATACTGTATTGGTGTTTTTCTTTCTGACTTACCTCACTCTGTATAATAGGCTCCAGTTTCATCCACCTCATTAAAACTGACTCAAATGCATTCTTTTTAATGGCTAAGTAATATTCCTTTGTGTATCTGTACCACAGCTTTCTTACCCATCCATCTGCCAATGAACATCTAGGTTGTTTCCGTGTCCTAGCTATTGTAAACAGTGCTGCAATGAACTTTAGCGCACAGGTGTCTTCCTTGGTGTGTATGCCCAGCAGTGGGATTTCTGGGTCATAAGGTAGTTCTATCATTTTGTTTTAAATGAAAAAAAGAAAAAGTGTAAGAGGGAAAAATATCTCTTATTGTACTTATTCCCATCTTCTTCTACCCAAAAACTTTCTTTTCATATGGTTGATGCACTTCCTACAGTTCTTTGCATTTTAGAACTTTATAATCTTTTTAAGTGACCTTTCTCAAAGGACAAAAATCATTCCATAAATATGCCTGTAGATTTCCAGGTTTTTTAAAATATATTTTATGTCTTAAATGACAGTGGTAGCAAGAAACCTCATAATGTTAAATGGTGCTAGTATCTACCAACAGTGAGAAAACTGCCTAGGTTACAGAAACTGGCCAGACATTATCTTTGACAAAATTCCAAGAGCTTGTTGTCTTCTTTTACTGAAATTTTAAAAATGCCTTCACTCCTTTAAAAATCATTTTACTAAACTAATTATAAATTAAGAGTGGACTCAGTCAGCTCAAACATATCATTAGTTTTATAATATAATACATTCTAGATATATTATTTCAGCCCAAGTGGAGTTAAATATTACAGTGATAAGGAGACAAGAAATTTTGGATTGTGCATACTATCCAGAAATTGACCAAGGAATATAGATACAAATAAATAATTCTTTGGATCCTATTAAATCATCAGATTCTTGTAGGAAAAAGAGCAAAGTTTTCAGTGAGATTATCATCAGTTTGGTGTGAGTCACACATTTGTTGCCAAAACAAAACAAAAAATTGTCTAGGCCACAATTTTTCTCAGACATTCTTTGTAACAGCAGTTTAACTTAATGCTAATAAATATATACTTATGAAGAAAACATTCAATAAATTTAAATAAATTAGCAGTTTATGTTTTAAAATACTAAGGCAGTGAATCGAAATGTGCAAAGCATTTCGTCTACCTTGATATAATCACATTTTTCTTTTGCAAATGAGAACACAAAGTGCATCAAAGTCAATATCAATTCATATATGACTATAGTGAATTTTTAAATAGCCCATAGCAGAAGGTTTTGTGTGATTTCTCTCTTTGAAAGAATATTGATTTTCTTCAATATTCTTTAAAATCTTAAGAAAACATAGGCTATTAGTTGAGGAAAGTAGAAATTTTTCTTTTTCGATAATTTATGTGTGTGAAATTATTTCTATGAAAGGCAAAAAATCAGTATTACAAACCTGTTATCTTAATTCAGAAAGACAAAGAATTTCTTCTAGTAATAGGTCTTTCCTGATCAGTGGTCTTATGTCTGTTTAATAATGTGAAGCTAATCACATTCACTTTACCACAAGTTTTAAAAAGTGAAATTCTAATTGCTTTGGAAAAACAGCTTGCCCAGCATATCACAGCAGTGTGCTCATTTTCCTTTCAAAATATTCATATGAGGCTACAGCCTTTCTCTCTGGATGGTAACCAAATTTCAGTGACAATAAATTGTTTCAAATTTTGTCACATACCTAATGAAGGAATAAATGAGGAGAGTGTTATTTCAAAAACTATATATTTTTCATGCTGTTTTTGCTCAGGTTGCTATAACAAATACCATAGACTGGGTGCCTGAAACATCAAACATTTTTGCTTCTCATACTTCTGGAGGCTGAGAAGTCCAAAACCAAAGTGCTGCTGGTGAGAGCTGACTTCCTGGTTTGCAGAATGATGCCTTCTTGCTGCATCCTCACAAGGTGGAGGGATTGTCTCATGTCTTTTACTTTAAGGGCACTAATCATATTCACAAGAGCTGCATCCTCATGACGTATCATGTCTCAGTGCCCTGATCTCCAAACCATCACACTGGGGATTAGGGCCTAATATATGGATTTTTGTGGGACAGCAGGGAAGGTAGGACATTCAGTCCTGGGGAAGGAAATGGCAACCCAGTCCAGTATGTTTGTCTGGGAAATTCAGACAATCTAGACAGGGGAGCATGGTGGGCTGCAGTTCATGGGGTCACAGAAGAGTCAGACACAACTTAACAAAAATAACAACAATATTCAGTCCACAGCACATATGACATAAATTGGAAATGTATGCACTTGTTTATCAGCACAGATAGTTTTCACAGCTGGAATATATTTATGTTATTAAGACTCAGTATTTTATATAATGGTTTTAAAAGAAAGTAAACACTATCTTTAGGTAATGTAGTATTTTTGAGCTGATTGTCTTAGATAGAAGTATTATAAAGTAACTTTTTGAAATAACTCAGAATAAATTCAGTAGCAATTCTTGAGATGTCCTTTTTATTTTTTGTCTTTCAGATTCTGAAAGATTTATTTTTTCTATATTTTCTAAATCATACATAATGATAAAATGTTGATGCCAAGTTACCATAATAGCCCAATTTTGCTGAGAACCATCCATAAGGTTAAAATACAATTCCCTCAAAGGAAAAATATGTATATTGGCAGCTCCTTATTCAGATATGAGTGGAATTATTATCATTTAAATCAGTTTAACTCTTTAGGAATTTATATATTTCATAAAGGGAAAATACTACTGAAGGTGGACATCTGAAAGAAGAATGGACTTTAGGTGGTGTGAATGCATCGATATTGATTTATTAATTGCAACATATTCAGCACATTAATGGAAAATGTTAATAAGAGGCAAAAATTGTTATGGTGTATGTGGGAATCTTTTGTACTATCATCTCAATTTTTCTGTAAATCTAAAATAAATGTTTTAGAAATACAATTGGAGATAGTTGCACCCTTGTCAATCAATTAAAGACCTTTTAAAATATGTAATACACATGTGGAGTTCAGTCATCATGGTCTCTTTCCATTATGAACCCCTCACCCCATAGGGAGGCACACCACCCTTGTCCCACACAAGGGTGGTATCTGGAATATGGAACAAACTTAAATAGATTTGGAGGTGTGGGAATGCCTTCTAAGAATAATTGGTCTGGGATTAAGTGGTGAAAAATTAAAAATTCCCCTCTCCCCCAAAAAAGGTAGCTATGCACTCTGTGTCATTTTGCAAATTAAAGACAGCTTGCCCTTTTAGATGTTTAAAAAAAAAATCTGGGAATAGATTCTGATCCATAAAAAAAGTAACATCAAAAAAATTGAATCTGACAATTTTGTTTATCCCAGCTGACTGACATTAACTGTCATATTATGGTTGATGTTAACTAGACCAAGAAGTTAGGTAGATTAGTGTAACAAAATAACTTATTTTACCTGAATTTATAGTCATGAAGATCCGCTAACAGGTGTTGTTATTGATGTTGTTATTAATGCTGTGGTAGAGAGTTTTGAACATTTTATAGCTATGTTTCATTTGAAAACAACTATGTCATGCATATTAACCTAACATTTGAATTACTGAATATATTAAACTATAACCCATAAATGGGTTTCCCTGGCGGCTAAGACAGATAAAGAATCTGCCTGCAATGCAGAACTCAGGTTCGACCCCTGTATTGGGAAAATTCCCTGGAGAAGGCAAAGGCAGTACACTCCAGTATTCTTGCCTGGAGAATCTCATGGACAGAGGAGCCTGGCAGGCAACAGTCTAGAGGAGGTCAGTTGCACATGATTGAGCAACTAACACACAGAATCCATAAATAAGTATGATAAAATATATTATTATAATTGATAATTTTAGGAAGAAAATATTGCTATTAGCAAGACAAGAGCTTTTTGATTAAAAAAAAAAGACTTCAAGCACACTGTGATTATGAATGACTTTGTTTTTTGCTTCTTGTGTCTTTTGGTTTCCAATTATGCACATGTTAATTTTAATAAATAAATGTTATTTAAAAATCCTAAAAAATTAAGACTTCAAGCACTGTACCAGTGTGGAAGCTTTAAAAGAAGAAATTAATAGAAATTTGATGTTTCCAAAAAGTGGACTTAAGAGAGCAAAATTTCAGGGCACTGGACCAGGTAATCTAGTAATTTAGAGAAGGTGGGCTTGTTAGTGAAGAGAAGCTGAACAAGTTTATTGTAGGAAATGACTATCACCCCAGCTCCCATGAGAAATACCCTGTGTCAAGGAGCAGCATATACACAGTGAAGATATAAATTCCAATTTTGAACGTGCGTTTTGCTTTCCTGTGCAGAACCACCACTGAGTAAACACAGACCTTCAGTAATACCTGTTACATGCAACAGCTGTGTGTTAGGGATATGCTTTTTTTTTAACTCTAATTAATTATTTTAATTGGAGGCTAATTATTTTACAATATTGTAGTGGTTTTTGCCGTACATTGACATGAATCAGCCATGGGTGTACATGTGTCCCCATCCTGAACCCCCCTCCCACCTCCCTCCCAATCCCATCCCTCAGGGTCGACCCAGTGCACTGGCTTCGAGTGCTGTTTCAAGCATCGAACTTGGACTGGTGGTCTATTACACATATGGTAATAAACATGTTTCAATGCTATTCTCTCAAATCATTCCCACCCTCACCTTCTCCCAGTATCCAAACGTCTGTTCTTCATATCTATGTCTCTTTTGCTGTCTCACATATAGGATCATCATTACCATCTTTAAAAATTCCATACATATGTGTTAATATACTGTATTGGTCTTTTTCTTTCTGACTTACATCACTCTGCATAATAGATTCCAGTTTAATCCACCTCATTAGAATGGATTCAAGTGTGTTCTTTTTAATAGCAAATAATATTCCATTGTATATATGTACCACAGCTTCTTTATCCATTTGTCTGCTGATGGGCATCTAGTTTGCTTCCGTGTCCTAGCTATTGTAAATGGTGCTGTGATGAGCACTGGGGTACAAGTGTCTCTTTCAATTCTGGTCTCCTCCGTGTGTATGCCCAGCAGCGGAATTGCTGGCTTGTATGACAGTTCTATTTCCAGTTTTTTTAAGGAATCTCCACACTGTTCTCCATAATGACTATACTAGTTTGCATTCCCACTGACAGTATAAGAGGGTTCCCTTTTCTCCACACCCTCTCCAGCATTTATTGTTTATAGACTTTTTGATAGCAGCCATTCTGACTGGCGTGAGATGGTACTTCACTGTGGTTTTGATTTGCATTTCTCTGATAACGAGTGATGTTGAGCATCTTTTCATGTGTTTGTTAGCCATCTGTATGTCTTCTTTGGATAGATGTCTGTTTAGTTCTTTGGCCCATTTTTTTATTGGGTTGTTTATTTTTCTGGTATTGAGCTGCATGTGCTGCTTGTATAGTTCTGAGATTAATCCTTTGTCAGCTGCTTTGTTTGCTATTATTTTCTCCCATTCTGAAAGCTGTCTTTCCTCTTTGCTTACAGTTTCCTTCATTGTGCAAAAGCTTTTAAGCTTAATTAGGTCCCATTTGTTTATTTTTGCTTTGATTTCCATTATTCTGGGAGGTGGGTCATAGAAGATCCTGCTGTGATTTATGTCAGAGAGTGTTTTGCCTATATTTTCCTCTAGGATAAAGATCTAAATGTAAGACCCCAAAACTGTAAAACTCCTAAAGGGATAAGCTTTTTTAGGTAGTGGAGGTAAAGAGATGGTAGATCTACCAGGGGAACAGGATAGCAGCTGCATCCGTGGAATCCACCGAACCACAGGCAGATAAACCGTGGGATGGATTTCCATAGAAGCAGATGGTATGCAAATTCTCTCCTGAGAATCTCCAAATTCGATGGAAATTTTACAAGGGGGAATAGGAGTGTGAGGAGTGATGGGGAGAGAAAGCGTCCCTTTGACTCTCCAGGCTTGTTAGTTCCTGGAAATTGTTATGTGGTTACTGAAAGAAAGGATCCCACGAGGAATGTGATACAAAGCAGAATATGAGAAATCGACCCAAATGACCTACAATTATATAGAATTTCATAGGACCAATAACGATAGGATTCAGTGGCTAAGGTTCATTAAGGAGTGTGTTGATATCCCTGTTTTGTTTTGAAATTTTAGCACTTCAAAACAGTTGTTTATTTTCTCACTCATATTTCTTTTCTGCACTCTCTTCTAAGAGAGGAAACTGGTACATATAACGATTTATCATGAAATTATCAAAAACTAGGCACAGTCATTTCAAAAATGTTATCTTTTTCTATTTTAAACAGACATATTAATTTATTGACTCTGAAATTTCTATATCCACATTTTCCTGCTAGTTATTTCTTCTGCCTGACTTTCAAATACTCTTAGAAAGCTTAGAGTAAATTATAAGCATAATAATAGCATATGTATATTATTTAGGCAATTCATGTGCAATAAGGTGTCCACAGCTTTTAAAAGAAAAGGGTTTGATTCTCAGATAATGGTATTTTTTTTATATTTAAAGTGGGAATTTAAGATGCATGGAACCTAACATATTATACAATTCTAAATTTAATTCATTTCCTACTCTCTACTCTCCCAGCAGATCTTTTAAAACACAGAGGATCATCTTAAGACAATTGAGACAAGAACTAAATTGGAATTCTTGCCAGCATAGTACTGTACACATATATTTAATGGAGCTCTCCTTTCGACATTGGCTTAATACATTTGAGCTTTATAAATCACTCCCAGAAATCTATGTCAAATATAAATAACTCTACTCCCCACATAAGGATTCCTCTGTTCAAAAATGTCAAATTTATCCATATAGCAAGGTTGAGAACAAATATGGAAAACAATCCATCAAAGCGATAATAAAAGTTTAAGGTTACCAAATGTGAAAATTCTATGAAAAATCTGTTATGGAGCATTTGCTGGGGGCCTGGGATTAAATAATTTTTTTTCCATTTTAGGCCCACATCTTATTAAATAAGTATACTTTTAGCCCATTTAACAATAAAATTTGTGACCTCTTTGCAACAGGTAAAATCCAATTTCCTTTTCAGTCAAAGCAGTATTATACCAAATGGCTTTTTTCCCACTCTGTTGCTCTCCTTTATGACTTGGAGTTCATAAAGCAATTCCCTAGCCAGAGAAGAAAATAAACAAGCAAATGGCAGCACTTTAGGAGCCCGAGGCATAACACCTAGAATAATCTGCAATATAGCATTTATCAAGCAATAGTAACTTACAAAACATTTGAAAAATTTGTTTCTGGAGGGAGTTGAGGGAGCTCATTTGAATCCACTTTGTCTCATAAAGGAAACATCATGTTCATAAAACCACAGGAACATTAGGAAAACAGCTGTTTCCTTTCAAAATAGAGCAGCCACATCAGGTATAAATTTCACCAAGGGTCTATCTTAATCAACTATCCTGTACTATGCAAAATACAATCCAGTCTGTAATTTCCAAATACAAAAAAATAGTACAACTTTACTTATATTTTCTCAAAACCGTAAAACTGGTTACATATTCACAAAGAAACATCTGCCATTTTCAAGTTACTGCTTTTGAAAGTAAAACCTTATTTTATCTAGTTTTATAAAATTGAGAATAAAATTTCTTTATAGCACAAGAAATACATATTTTGAGTTTACTTTTAGAAGCTGTTACAGAATTTCTTTCATTGTTGTCAGCGGTGGTATAAAGTGGGAGCAAATGAAAAGATATCAATAAAAATGGCTGATTATAAATATGAATATGTGCATGTTAAGTCATAGCTGTGCTCGACTCTTTGCAACCTTATGGACTGTGGCCCACCAGGCTCCTCTGGCCATGGAATTCTCCAGTCAAGAATATTGGATGGGATCGCCATGCCCTCCTCCAGGGGATCTTCCGACTCAGGGATCAAACCTGCATTTCCTGTGTCTCCCAAACTGGCAAGCAGGTTCTTTACCACTAGCACCACCTGGGAAACCCCAATTATAAGTATACTGCCACGCAAAATTACAATCTCAAATTTTAGCTGGAAATTCCTGCTATTTACTTGTATAAATATTGGGATTAACTATAGAAAATACTTATTTTGCTATAGATGATCAATGTAAAAAGTTTTTCATAACTCAATGTATATATTTTTAATTAGAAGCTTCAAAATATATCATTAAAATTTACTTCATGTGCCATTTGTTATCATCATTTAGCAAATAAATGCAAAAGTATTGATCTGGGAATGATTGTGTTAAGAAAAGCAATTAACTCAATGCTGGACCAGGTTATTATTTGGAAAATTAATTGATACATTAATAAAGGTTCAGGTGTCAAGTACTAAAAAGTGGATTGTTTTGTGAGATAATGTACTCAGACTTGATTTTGATAGAGCGATAAAGGTGAATAAATTAGAATACGATGCTTGCATATATTTATATGGGTTAGAGGGGAAAATGAAAAGGCATGTAGAAAACAAAGTAATAGGAACATTAATATAGATATTATCTTGTTAATAGACCAAATCATTCTTAACATTGTAGCGAATCACAGTGGACAAATGTGTAAAAGAAAAAAGTCATTTAAAATATCTTTTTATTTCAGTTACTACCAAGCTTTCTGTTGTTCTCCAAAATCTTAGTGTAAATGTACCAATCTACAGTTGTAACAGATTTGTTATATCATATAAACAGATAATTCACTAGAAAATTGCACATGATGATTTTTAATATTAAATAATTAGTTTAATATAAAGGAATGATTTATTTCATGTTGGTAATTTATTTATATTCTATAAATTGTGCAAATAATATTACTGGCACTGTTAAAACAAGTTAGGATGGTTATTATGAAGGTTTTCAATAAATGGTATTTGTTATTATTATTTATATCAATAGTTGCATGAGCTTGACTCTATCTCAGGCTTTTAAATCTGTAATCTTACTTTCATCATTACTTTGGTGTACCATGTTCTAGAGAAAATAAAATAAATGATAATAATTGCTCATCAGTCATGTACACACTCTGCTGAACGTTGTATCAGGCTGGATGGATATGAATAATTATTCTGAGTCTGGAAGCTCATAACAATGTGGAACTTTGAGGCATTTTGTATCATCAATCCTTGCAGTTCCTAAAAGCAATCCAGTGCTTTCAAAGTACTTATTGAAGCTGAAAGTATACTATGTATCAGGCATTATGTTAAGTAACCGAGAGAGGGAGAAACAACATTAAAAATCAGGCACCTGATTTGTCTACTTGTATCAGTCTGGGTTGGTTAGGGAAAGAGAACCAATAAGATAGATAGATATAGATAGATAGGTAGATAGATAGATAGATAGATAGATAGATAGATAGATAGATATAATTAAAGTAAATTTATTTGTAAAGATATTTTATACATTGGCTCACACACAGTTCTGGAGGTAGCAAGTCCAAAATCCTTGGGGCAGGCCGTCAGGCTGGAATCTCAGACAGGGTTTGATACAATCTTAGTGGAAGTCTGGCAGGCTGGAAATCCAAATGAAATTTCTATGCAGGGGTTTCAAGGCAGGATTTCCTCTTGGTCAGTGACACTTCAATGTTTGTTCTTAACAGCCTTTAACTAATTGGGTGAAGCTCACCCACATTATGGAGGGCAATTGTTTTTCTTAAAATCAACTGTCAATAATCACATCTACAAAATACCTTCCCATTGACTTCTATATTAGTGTTTGACCAAACAAATGGGCACTAGAGCCTGGCCAGGCTGACATGTAAAGTTAACCATCATTCCAGTCTAATAAATCGCCATATTGTTTTCCTAGTAGGCAAGACATAACATAGAGAAACACACTGACAAAAAGTCTAACATCTATCTATCTATAGAGTGGACTTCCCAGGTGACACTAATGGTAAAGAACCTGCCTGCCAATTCAGGAGACATAAGAGACACGGGTTCAATTCCTGGGTTGGGAAGATCACCTGGAAGAGAAAATGGCAGCCCACTCCAGTATTCTTGCCTGGAGAATCTCGTGGAGGGTGGAGCATGCAGGCTACGGTCCATAGTTTCTCAGAGCTGGACAGTTCACCGAGAGAGGAAAGAGAGTGGCTACGCTGGTGGCTCAGTGGTAGAGGATCGGTCTGCCAGGCAGAGACACGATT
The DNA here is from genome assembly GCF_023699985.2 of Odocoileus virginianus. Lineage (NCBI taxonomy): Eukaryota > Metazoa > Chordata > Mammalia > Artiodactyla > Cervidae > Odocoileus > Odocoileus virginianus. The sequence continues at coordinate 16,005,720 of NC_069687.1, read as the reverse complement.
TCAATCTCAGTGTTGAAAAAAATCCCCTGGAGGGGGAAACAGCAACCTATTTCAGTATTCTTGCATGGGAAATCCCATGGACAGAAGAGCCTGACAGACTGCACCTGGTGTCACAAAGAGTCGAACATGACTTTGCAACAAAACAGCAGCATAAACACACACACACACACACACACACACACATCGCACACATCAGATTTTCACAATCTAGTGTAATAAGTATGGTACATATTACTCTATGGAATGTTGAGATTGAATCTTCAATCAATAAAGAGAAAAGTAAAAGTAAGTCTATATATATAGAACATATATTCAATAAAACAATATATCTTTTCTCCATACCTTGTCTCTGAACATCAAATTTTATGTTTACGTATGTGCTTGACAGCTCTACTTGGATATCTAGAAGGCGCCTCAGTCTTAGCATGGAGTAATGGCATGGCATTGGAACGATGCCAAAGTCCCGATCTATTTGTCAAATGCAGCTTCTCACACAGTCTTCTTCATCATCCCTTTATTATCCCTGTTGCCTCAGATAATTTGCATTTACTGGAATGTTCTGTGCCCATACATGAATAACTTACTCCCTAGTATGTCTCAGTCTTTGCTGAAACATAACCTTCTCCCTGAGGATTCTTCTAATTACCAATTGAAATAATCCCATCAACATACTGCTAGAAATTTATACTTTATTTTTCTTATAACCATGTGACATTCCTTACATTATACTCATTCTTTACTATATTTTATTATTTTCCTACTTTGTTGTTGTTTAGTCACTAAAGTGAAGTCGCTCAGTCACGTCCGACTCTGCGACCCCGTGGACTGTAGCCTACCAGGCTCCTCCATCCATGGGATTCTCCAGGCAAGAGTACTGGAGTGGGTTACCATTTCCTTCTCCAAAGTTTAGTCACTAAGTTGTGTCCAATTCTTTGAGACCCCACTGACTGCTGCATGCCAGGCTCCTGTGTCCTTCACTATCTCCCGCAGTTTGCTCAAGTTCATGTCCACTGAGTCAGTGATGCTCTCTAACCATCTCTTCCTCTGCTGCCCCATTCTCCTTTTGCCTTCATTCTTTCCCAGCATCAGAATATTTTCCAATGAGTTGACTGTTCACATCAGATGGCCAAAGTATTGGAGTTTCAGCTTCAGCATCAGTCCTCCCAATGAATACTCAAGGTTGATTTCCTTTAGGATTGATTGGTTAGATCTCCTTGCTTTGCTGTCCAAGGGACAATCAAGAGTCTTCTCCAACACTACAATTTGAAAGAATCAATTCTTCAGCACTGTCTTCTTTATGATCCAACTCTCACAGCCATATATTTTCGTACTAAACTGTATGACCTATTGAAGACAGTGATTGTGAGCTTCTCATTACTAAGTGTCTTTCTTAGAAAAGTATCCAGTTCAACTGAAGTTTTATTTAAAATCAATATGTTTATTTTCATAATCCCCTATCATTAAATTCCCATAGTTTTGCAATCATTTTACAGTCTATAAAGAGAACTGGAAAGTTTGACAAACTTTGCTAGTTTGGGAGTATAATGTAAAGCAGAAAATACCCTGAAATGATAAATCCTCATTGCCTTTCTGTGAATAAATTAGCTGAGAGTTGAAATTTTACAATACTGTTTTCATTGTGCATGCATGCCAGTTATCATTTTTATTCTACATTTAAGTTTACTTATTGAATGCAAAATACTTACCAAACAACATAAAATGAACCTTGCTCAAGCTTATCTATCTGGCTAGTTTTGTAACAGGCTACAGTATAATAAGGGCTATTTATACTAACTTCTACTGCAAATAAATGCACAGGGCTTATTTCTTTGCTGAAGTGTCGTTAGATATTTATTTTCGAAGTACAAAGTAGAATTCCAAAGACAAGTCAAACATCCAAACTGGATGGTCTAGAGTCCCATGCATGTGTGCTCGGTCGCTTCAGTCACGTTCGACTCTGCAACCCTATGGGACTCTAGTCCGCCAGGTTCCTCTGTCCGTGGGATTCTCCAGACAAGAATAATGGAATGAATTTCCATGAACTCCTCCAGAGGATCTTTCCCACCCAAGGATCGAATCCAAGTCTCCTGAGCTTTATCCTGCACTGCAGGCAGATTACTTCTGAACCACTGGGAAAGCAGGTCTAGATGTAGGCTACCTATTATTGAAATATTGGTGATTCTGTTAATGATGGGAGCCTATGCTGAAAAAGAGCAATTTTTTATTGATGATTGCTTCACAATATTGGTTTGATTTCTGTCATATATCAACATGAATTAACCATAGGTGTACATATGAGCACACATTTTAATTACAGATTAAATCAATTATTTCATTGGATGTTTCAGTGCCAAATTACATGTTTTAAAATATATAAGAACATATAAATCAATGACTAATAACTTGAGGTGTCTCTCAGGAAACAGTGCTGAAAATGTGCTGATTAGAGACTGCCAGTATGTTTTTTATTGAATGGAACTGATCTATGATGCTCAAATACTAAGATTCTTAGTATTCCAAAACACATTAGTAACTTTAGATTTCTTTAGCACTTAGAGTCTACCTTTACAAATTTCGAATTCAGCAAGAAAGATGATATACATAAGATAATTTACACTTAATATATATTATATAATCTAATCTTTATAAAATATTATTGATTCTCCAAGCAATATATGCAATTTCCTAACACTGTGTTTTGAAATTTTGTACACACATATATGCCTACAATTTCCTTCCTTATGTTAAGATTTTTTCAGGAGATAATTTTCTAATATATATTAGGAAAAGCTTATATATTATATAAGGCTTATATATTATAAAAGGCTTAATACAAATTAATCAAGTTGAAATATAGGAATTTATCTTCAGGTTATATTGATGGATGCTGGTTGGCTTTTGTTTATGACATGTCAGAACATTCCATCATTGTTTTATTATCAGATTATAAAAAGAGAGAGAAGCCCAGGTGGCCAGTGATAGGATCTGCTTGCCAGCACAGGACACACAAGAGATGTAGGTTTGATCCCCTGGTCAGGAATATCCCCTGGAGGAGGAAATGGCATCCCACTCCAGTATTCTTGCCTTGGAGAATCCCCTTGGACTGAGGAGCCTGGTGGGATACAGTCCATGGGGTTGCAAAGAGTTGGACACAACTGAGTGGTGAAGCACAGCACACCATGTGTAAAATAGATAGATAGTGGGAAGTTGCCGAATATATCAATGGGAGCTCAGCTCAGAGCTCTGTGATGACCTAGACGGGTGGGATGGGTGGGGGGCGGGGTGAAAAGGGGGTCTTAGAGGGAGGGCTTGTATGTACACATGTAACTGACTCACGTTGTTGCACTGCAGAAAGGAACACAATATTATAAGGCAATTATACTCCAATTAAATTTTTTTAAAAAGATACTGAAAAGCTATTTTTCAGGAGAAGACTGACAACTGCCTGATACATCCCCCAAGTGTGTTACTTAAAAAAAAAAAAAAAAAACACACAAACAAACCTGCTTTATTCTGATCCCTTGACTCACTCATACCATTTAGGAGTTAATTCTTGAGATTCAAGAATTAATGTGGGAAGGTAATGATCGTCCTATGTGGGAAATGGAAATTCTGTATTCCATTCCGGATCAGCATCAGCGCCTGGACCAACATCAGCTCGTGCAATGCTGATGGCCAAAGGGAGGAAAGATAAAGGGGCAGTTTCATCTTTGGGGGAGCTTTATCCCTCACTCCACTTTTGAATCAAATCACTAGCTCCATGAAGAGCTTGATTTACAGAGATTCTGCTAAATGGGCTTGGTAGACTGATGGCTTGGCTAAGGTGAAAGTTGCAGTTGTCAGTTGCGTGGTATTAGCAATCCAGCGCCAGTGAGGACTTTGGAAGGCCAAGTGTTCTAAGGGTCAGTCAGCAGCACAAAGGGATCAATTAACAGTCATTTTCTTGGCCTTAAAAAATACTCCGAAGGACTTGCCAGGTTACGTCACTAACACTCAGCCTGTGGTCAGTGTCACAGCCATCTGGTCTGCTGCTGGGAAGCCTATGGACCAGCAGTTTCAAAGGCCCCTCTTTGGGGTCAAAAGCAGGAACCAAGATCCCGATCAAGCTTGTGCTGCCCATTTTGCTACACTCACTCACTGAATTATTAGCACGCTGAACAGGGCAACCGATTACCCTCACAGGCTGAGCACAAAGTAAAGTTCTGTGCTTCTGATGCAAAGTCACAGTTGTAAGGCAGACGACTTGTTGTTGTTTAATGATTAAGTCATGTTCACCTCTTTTGTGACTTCATGGAATGTCATCCACCAGGCTCCTCTCTCCATGGGATCTCCCAGGCAAGAATACTGGACTGGGTTGCCATTTCCTCTTCCAGGGGATCTTCCCAACCCAGAGATCAAACCCATGTCCCTTGCACTGATAAACAGATTATTTACCACTAAGCCACCAGGGAAGCCTATGGCAGACTTTTAACTCCTGCAAAAAGGTAGCCTATATTTCCTGTGGCAAAAGAGGCATTTCCACATTCTCCTTTCAAACTGACCACATCAGATCAAACCAATTATAAGAACAAATCCCAAACCGAAATGACCTGTGCCCTTTTGGGTTGATATTGTAGTTCAGCTGCTCATTCGTGTCGCATGCAGTCTTTTCAACCCCATGGACTGCAACACGCTGGCTTCCTTGTCCCCTGCAATCTCCCAGAGTTTGCTTAAACTCATACCCGTTGAGTCAGTGATATCATCCAACCATCTCATCCTCTGTAGTCACCTTCTCCTCCTGCCTTCAATCTTTACCAGCATCAATCTCTTATAAGGTTCACATCAGGTGGCCAAAGTATTGGAGCTGCAATTTCAGCATCAGTCCTTCCAATGAATATTCAGAGTTGACTTCTTTTAGGATTGACTAGTTTGATCTCCTTGCATAATCTTTTGGGTTATTTGTTAGTATGAAGAGCAAGTGAGTGACCATGGATTGTTTCCACAGGAGGTGGGAGTTGCTTGTTGGCTCATTTTATATCCCCTGTAATTACTGACAATACACTAAAGATCAGCCGGATGCTCTTCCTTTGGTCATAATGAATAGAAACTGGCCTCAGACTACATCTTCATTGTCTGAACTAAGACCTGTTGGTATCCCTGGAGCTTAATATGGTGACTGAGAGACCCTGGGAGCATGGGAAGGGGTGTGTTTGAGGCCAATGTTAATTGCTTGCAGTCCTGTTGACCAGAGTCTTTATTTTTAATTGGAGAATAATTACTTTACAATACTGTGTTGGTTTCTGTCTGTACAGCAATATGAATCAGCTATAAGGCTACACGTATCCCCCGCTTCTTGAATTGATAGCTGTCTTAATTATCTTCAGAATGCTATCAGTTGGTCCCTGCTACTGTATGCTTCTCATAACTGAGAAACTGGAGACATTATAATTACTCTTTCCATATTCCGTGATGGTTCAGTGGTAAAGAACCCTTTACCCTTTACCCTCCTGCAATGCAGGAGATGCAGGAAACGCAGATTTGATCCCTGGGTCTAGAAGACCCCCTGGAGGAGGAAATGATAACTCATTCCAGTATTCTTGCCTGGAGAATCCCGTGGACAGAGGAGCCTGGCAGACTACAGTCCAGGGTCACAAAGAATCAGCCATGACTGAGTGACTAAGCACGTGTCCACACTGCTAAGATATATAATTGTAATTGTCTGTGTGTATACTGGCTTCCCAGGTGGTGCTAGTGGTAAAGAACCTGCCTATCAATGCAGATGCAAGGGAGGCAGGTTCAATCCCTGGGTCAGGAAGATCCTCTGGAGGAGGGAATGGCAACTCACTCCAGTTTTCTTCCCTGGAGAATCGCATGGACAGAGGAGCCTGGTAAGCTACAGTCTATAGGGTCCTAAAGAGCCAGACATGGCTGAAATGATTTAGCATGCACATGCTGTTTTTACTTAGATGTTCCAGGATTCTCTATTCCTGGATTTCTAAAACTCAGAGTATTTATTTATATAACTATAGGATATTCCCTCCTATATCAGTGAATCTTTTCATCTGGAAAGTCAGGCGTCTACATATTCTTCCATAAAGTGGGTGATTATTTTCCAGTCCCGTCTGTCTCACCTCTCTTGTTGGATCTCTCATTCCATGTTTGTACTTAAAATTACCTGTTTCATTATTTTCTTCTTTGTCCTATACTTCTGCTTAGAGGTATAGAGCTCCAAGTTTGAACTTCAGCTTAATGGTTCTGTAAAATTAATTTTTCTCTTTTAGTGCTTTTGGCCCTGCTTTAAATTCTACTATTGTATTTTGATTTTTTCTAACATATTATGTCCCATAGGGTTTCTGAGATGTTAATTATTAATATATATAAATATTTTGATATCTATTACATTTTTATTATTAATAGAGCCTTTTATTTCTTCTTCATCTAACAATTCTCTCCATTTGTATATCATTCCTCTCAGTAAGTGAATTTGCACTTACGATGTTCTCTTGTTTTTACAACACACCTTTACTTGATTCTTATAATGAAGTAAAAGCAAAGGGTTTGAAAGTTCTATTGTCCTTTATAGTAGTCTTTCTCTGCATGAGAATCCTGACTTCACCTTAATTTCCCGTTATACTGTATGTTTTCCATGGCCTAGAATCAGTGCATTTCTCATTCTAGAACGAAGGGGAAATGCCTAAAGTGCGGTGTGTGTTTATGAACAATATCTGTGGAATCATGTTTGATACCCAGAGTATAGATAGTTACCATTTACTCTCAGATCTGACCTATTCTTTCTGGGAAAATCTCACTGACCCACTTAAAATATGTACTCCTATTATGTGTTTCTGAGCACTGTGCATTTGCATTGTTAGTCTTCTTAAGTTTACTGTATTTCTTTGATTGCTACCACTCTATGCTATGAATTATGCAGAAATGGCAGGTATTGTGCTTGCTCTGCTCAACACTCTCTCCCCTGTGTTTAACATATTGACTGGAGTATAGTGAGCTCATAGTACGCACTGTGGAAATGAATGTAACAGACTAGAATTGAATGGAATTTGTTGATATGGAAGCTAAAGCTGAGTAAGTCTTAGGAGGAATCTGAGAAGAGGAATTTTTTTTTTCTGTTCATTGTCTCCTGTGTTTGGGGGTGGTGGTGGTTTAGTTGCTAAATCATGTCTGATTCATGTGACGCCCTCCCCGCCCCATGGACTGTAGCCTGCTAGGCTCCTCTGTCCATGGATTTGGTAAGTGTGCTTAAGTGAGGACCAGATTTCCTCAGAAGTTCTATTCAAATTGATCCTTAGACAGGGAGAAGGAAATAAACTCTGAAGTATTAATAGGTACTCCTGCCTGCCTTTTAGAGTGTCTTCATGTTCAATCACTCTTCACTTCTGCAAATGATGGGTTAAGGAGGCTTTGGCACCACCTGTTTTACTAGAATATCAGAAGTTCTGTTCTTACTCTTGTGTTTGCTTAATTCCATCACCTCTTTCTCCATCAAAGCAACCAACAGGACCAAAATCCTTCCACATTGTGCATCTTTGCTTATTACTCACATATATAAAATGCAACTAATTTTATGAATACATAGACTCTTAGACATTTTCTATTTTACAAAAACTATTTATATGAATATCTACATACTTTGCTTTCCTCATTTAAAAACACATTACATTTGTAAGTCTTATCCTTTTTCTCTCTTGCAGTTCTTTTCCGTGCTCATTTTTTTGAAGACCTGGTTAAATAGAGCCAGGAGGAATTAACTTGCACTGCTAGTATTCAGCTTTCCATTTGTTCCAAAAGCTACAAGGCAATAGGAAGGAAAAATAAATATTAATAAAATATTAGTTGAATATCTCTATTCTACCCTAAAGATATTTTGGGCAATATTAATATTATAGTCCTTATGCAAAATTTATTATCTAGTTAGGCAAATATTTTTCATATTTTATTCTAAAACATTTTTGACAATTTTCCAATACACGTTGACCATAAAAAATTGAAATTGTTAATTAATTTAGATTTTCAGGTGCTAAGTAAAATAGTATTAAATATATTTATTACTACTAATCTGTTACTTATGACTGAATGTTTTATATATACTACAGCTTCACTTCCAAAATTTTGGTATAGACTTTTACTTGTTCTGGTCTTCTGTTAAGATTCAATAGTTTCTTTTTTTTTTAATTCTTAAGCTCAAACCTTTACTATTGATTTAATTCTAAATATTTTAAAGGTTGCTTGTAATTTTGTAAGGGGATAATTTTTACATTTCATACAAGCTGGTCATTTTCAATTCAAAAATTGTAATTTATGCTTACTTATTTATATGTTTCAATTGCCTAGCCAAATGTTAGCAATTATTGTTTTTTTAGTGTAATTTATCAGAAAATGGATTTCTCCAAAAGCAAATTAACCTAGCAAAAATTAATGATTTCATGTATTATTTTTGAAAGTTTTTTGAAACCACTTATTTTATTTTACCATCTTATTTTATTCAACATTTCCCAGCTTATCATAAATAATTGTAATATAAAGAATTCTTATTTGCCCTCAGGTACACAAAAAATGATATTTGAATTCTGACACTGTTGTGTAGGCTTTTCTAAAGCAATAGCAACAAAAAATCCCCCCTCTTCCATCTGATGATGTAAACCTGCCCATCCTTTGATTCTGCTTTGGCCAAAGATGTGCTTTGGACAGAGATGTGATGAGATGCAATTTAAGAAGAAGTTTTAAATGCGACAGTGTAGGGTTTTGACTTGTCTTTTGGCAGACTGGTAAGAATCATCCAGTGCCCCTTCAAGTTGGGCCTGAATGTGTGATAAATCTGAACCCAAGGGAAACAGAACCAGAGGGGTACAGATAGATATTCTAGACATATTTCATATACATATCTCAGATATAGTTGATATATACGTGTATAAATATATAAATTCATATATGTGCTACATAAGATATTCTATGAATTCATGTCTCCATGCTTAGATGTGTCTGACTCTTTTTTGGCCCCCTGGACTGGAGACTGCCAGGCTCCTCTATCTATGAGATTTCCAAGATTACTACAGTGGGCTGCCATTTCCTGCTCCATGGAATCTTCCCTACCCAGGGATTGAGCCTGTGTCTCCTGCATCTCCTGCATTACAGGCAGATTATCACTGAACCACCTGAGAACCCTACAGATATATATAAATTTATCTGCATGTAGGACATATAGAGGAGAGACAGAAAGATAGAGACAAAGAAAGAAAGTTTATTGTAAAAAATCATGACTTTTTAAAATGCTCACAAGTCTGAAATTTATAGTGCGGGCCAGCAGATTGGACACTCAGACAGGATTTCTATGGAAGTTTTGAGGTAAAATTCCTCTTTTTGGGAAATCTCTGTCTTTGCCCTTAAAGCCTTCAAACGATTGGATGAGGCCACCTGCATCATGAAGCATAATCTGCTGTACTTGCTGCTGACCGATTATAAATGTTGATCATATTGATCTCATGTATAAATACCATCACAGCAAATCGGGGCTAAGGTTGATGAAGCAATCACAGTTTAGTCCAGTTAACAGATGAAACCAACCATCACAGAATAAGAAAAAAAAAAGTGGCTGTGGAAGCCAGTGAGATTTGGAGAGGCGTTTCCTGGGTTGCCCAGTGGTAAAAAATCTGCCTGCAATGCAGAAGACAGAGGATGTGCCAAGAGTTCGATCCCTGGGTTGGGAAGATCCCCTGGAGGAGGGCATGGCAACCCACTCCAGTATTATTGACTGGAGAATTCCACGGACAGAGAAGCCTGGTGGGCTACAGCCCATGGGGTCAGAAAGAGTAGGACAAGACTGAAGTGACTGAGCATATAATGAAGCATTACTGTTGCAAAAGGAGCTGAATTTTGCTGCTTTGAAGTTTTTTTTCTGTCTCTATGCTGTATAAGCCTGTTTGAAGACAGCTTCCTGGATACTACAATCACCTTTGAAGCACTTATTAGTATACTATGATTTTTAATTTCATGATATATAACTAATTTTGATAATATTTTTAATATCAACTCTACCCTTCCATTAAAAAAAGAAAAAACAGATTGTAAATATTCTGACACTCTACCTAACTCTTGTTCTTTAGTTCCTCAGTCCTGTCTAACTCTTTGTGACCCCATGGACTGCAGCATGTCAGGCTTCCCTGTCCTTCACCATCTCCTGGAGTTTGCTCAAATTCATGTCCTTTGTGTTGGTGATGCCATTCAACCATCTCATCCTCTGTCATCTCTTTCTTCTCTTTCCTTCAATCTTTCCTAACATCAGGCTCTTTTCCAATGAGTCAGCTCCTGACATCAGGTTGGCGAAGTATTGTAGCTAAGCTTCAGCATCAGTCATTTCAATGAATTTTCAGGACTGATTTCCTTTAGGAATGACTGGTTTGATCTGCTTGCAGTCCAAGCGAGTCTCGAGAATCTTCTCCAACACCACAGTTCAAAAACATCAGTTCTTCGGTGCTCAAATTTTTTCATGGTCCAACTCTCACACCCATAAATGATAGCTGGAAAAACCATAGCTTTGTCTATATGGACTTTTCATCAAGAGCCTCTTGATGAAAGTGAAAGAGAAGAGCGAAAATGCTGGCTTAATACTCAACATTCAAATAACTAAGATCACGACATCTGGTCCCACTGCTTCTTGGCAAATGGATGGGGAAACAATGGAAACAGTGACAGTCTATTTTCTTGGGCTTCAAAATCACTGCAGATGCTGACCGCAACCATGAAATTAAAAGACACTTTCTCCTTAGAAGAAGAGATATGATAAACTTAGACAGCATATTAAAAAGCAGAGACAGTACTTTGCCAACAAAGGTCTATCTAATCAAAGCTATGGTTTTTCCAGCTGTCATGTATGGGTATGAGAGTTGGACCATGAAAAAAGTTGAGCGCTGAAGAAGTGAGGCTTTTGAATTGTGGTGTTGGAGAAGACTCTTGAGATTCCCTTGGATGGAAAGGAGATCAAAGCAGTCAATTCTAAAGGAAATCAAGTCTGAATATTCATTGGAAGGACTGATGCTGAAGCTGAAGCTCCAATAATTTGGCCGCGTGATGTGAAGAACTGACTCATTAGAAAAACCCTGATGGTGGGAAAGATTGAAGGCAGGAGGAGAAGGGGACGACAGAGGATGAGATGATTGGATGGCATCACCGACTCAATGGACATGAGTTTGAGCAAGCTCTGGGAGTTGGTGCTGGATGGAAATCCTGGCGTGCTGCAGTCCATGGGGTTGCAAAGAGTCAGATATGATGGAGTGACTGAACTGAACTGAACTGATATGGACCTTTGTTGGCAAACACTGATATTCTCCCAGAAATCTTGATTCCAGCTTGTGCCTCACTCAGCTTGGCATATTGCATGATGTACTCTTCATCTAAGTTAAGTAAGCAGGGTGACAATAGACAGCCTTGATGTACTCCTTTCCCAACTTTGTACCAGTCCGTTGTTTCATGTCCAGTTTTAACTGTTGCTTCTTGACCTTCATATTGGTTTCACAGCAGGTAGGTACAATGGTATTGTATTCTCATCTCTTGAAGAATTTTCCACAGTTTGTTGTGATCCACACCATCAAAGAATTAGCACAGTCAATGAAGCAGACGTAGATTTTTTATGTAATTCTCTTGCTTTTTCCATGATACAACAAATGTTCACAATTTGATCTCTGGTTCTGCTTCCTCTTATAAATCCAGCTTGGACATCTGAAAATCCTTGGTTCATGTATTATTTAAGCCAGACTTAGAGGATTTTGAGCATTACTTTGCTCACATGTGAAATGGGTGCAACTGTGGTAGTTTGAGCGTTCTTTGGCAATGCCTTCCTTTGGGATTAGAATGAAAACTGATCTTTTCCAGTCCTGTGGCCACTGCTGTTTTCCAAATTTGCTGGCATGTTGAGTGCAGCACTTTCACAGCATCATCTTTTTGGTTTGGAATCCATCAGCTGAAATTCCACCACCTCCACTAGCTTTGTTCATAGTGATGCTTTCTAAGGCCCACTGGACTTTGCACTCCAAGCTGTCTGGCTATAGGTGAGTGATCTGGGTCATTAAGATTTTTTTTTTTCTTTAGTTCTCCTGTGTATTCTTGACACCTCTTCTTAATATCTTCTACTTCTGTTAGGTCCATACTGTTTCTGACTTTTATTGTGCCTGTCTTCACATGAAAAGTTCCCTCGATATCTCTAATTTTCTTGAAGAGATCTCTAGTCTTTCCCATTCTGTTTTTTTCCTCTATGTCTTTGTATTGATCACTTAGGAAGACTTTCTTACCTTCCTTGCTATTCTTTGAAATTGCTTTCAGATGAGTATATCTTTCCTTTTCTCTTGCCTTTCAATTCTCTTCTTTTCTTAGTTATTTGTAAGAAATAACTCCTTAGAGTTATTTGTAAGAAATAACTCCTTAGACAACCATTTGCCTTTTTGCTTTTTTTTCCCCTTGGTGATGGTTTTGATCACCACCTCCTGTACAATGTTAGGAGCCTCTGTCCACAGTTTTTCAGGCACTCTATCAGATATAAACCCTTGAATCTATTTGTCACTTCCACTGTATAATCTTAGGGTTTTGATTTAGGCCATACCTGAATGGTCTACTGGTTTTCCCTACTGTCTTCAATTTAAGTCTGAATTTTGCAATAAGGAGTTCACGATCTGAGCCACAGTTAGCTCCTGGTCTTGTTTTTGCTGACTGCATAGAGTTTCTCCATCTTTGGCTGCAAAGAATATAATCAATCTGATTTCAGTATTGACCATCAGGTGATGTCTATGTGTCGAGTTTACTCTTGTGTTGTTTGAAGAGGGTTTTTATTATTTAAAATTTGGTTATATATCTACAGTGAAAATGATCCCCCATTATTTATTTCCCATTTAGTAATTTCCCATTTAGTGCTATAAAGTTTTTGACATAAAGTTCTTTTATCACTGTGAAATGAAACGTCTCCAGGCATAGATAAGTCACATTTCTCTTTTAAAGATTAGATAGATTTCTACTATGAAATTATCATTTTAAGTTAACACTAATTTATCTAGTAATTAGTCTAGTAAAGCCTTACATCCTTCTTTAAAAATCATTTGGTAATTTTTGCTGGACTAGGTCATTATTTGTTTAATAAGTTTTTAAATTTATTTCCATAAATGGGCATGTAGTAAATTATATTATTATGATTGAATCAACTACTTCTGTACCTGTGGCTGTGTATTTTTCTCATTTCTAACATATTATTTTATGTTAATTTTAATTTTTAGTGCACCCTCCCCAAGTTACTTTTGCTTTATCTTGAGTTTTTGTATGTGAGATACATGGAAGATTATCTTGTTCTTCAAAACCATTTTCTCCTTTCCTATCGCTGTAAGAGGATAACATTGCCCTGCACTTATCTAGTGAATTTTAGGGCCTCTAAAATAAGTAATGTACATCACTGGCCACATGTGATTTGTTTGGCAAAGAACATCTGAGTGAATAAGTGCAAGCAAATGCTTTAAATGCAGTTGCATGCTTGTTGCTTCTCCCTGGGTCATGAAAATGACATCCTCCATGTGGTTACTGAAACCTCAGCTTGAGTCCCCAAACTCAGTCCACATAGCCTGGAGAAGTTTCAACCAACACAGCCCTCCGAGGATATCAGCAAGAAAGAAATCTTAGATGTCATAAGCCACCAAGATGACAAGCTTATTTGTTAGCGCAGCAAAGTTGATTAACACAAGATGAGGATTTACTCCAGTTATTTATAGTCAATTTTAAATATAACGTCTTTTAAAGTATTTTCAAGCAATCTGTCATCAGTTTTGTTATTCCTTATATTCCCTTTTATTTACTTTCCTGAAGAAATTTCAGGAGTATTTTTTTTAAATTCAAGTCATTTTTCATAACTGTGTTTCTTACATTAAAGGAGTTCACACTTTTATACTGTATGTTTACAATTTATTTCTAAGTTTATTAAATATACGACCATGGTTGTAGACTTTGAAATATTCATTTTTTAAAAAGCTTCAAAACTTACAGCTACATGCATGATCAATTTCATAAGTGTTCCTTGGACACTAATAAAATATGCATGTATTCAATATTCATAGAATGGAAAATCAGATATTCATGTTTGAGTGGAGTTTATTACGGTATTCAATTCATATATGTTCTCATTTATTAATTTCTAATAGATTTTTCTATTTCTGAAAAAGATATATTCCATTCTCTGAGTATCATTCTATTTTTATCAACTTCTCCTGCATTTTTAATCAATTGAGCTTTATGTTTGGAATGCTAAATGCTCTGGTCCTTACAGTTTTATGAGGAATATGTCCTCCAAGAAAATTGTATTTTATCATTGCCAATTACCTTATTTAATTTCAGCCTTAAAAGAATATATTTATTTTCCCTTGCTCCAGCTCACCTGTTCCATTTTTTTTCTAAAATGTTGTTGTGCTATTTCTAGTAATTTAGTTTTATTTTTCCCTTTTCTATAAGTGTACTCCATATCACAAATATTGCTTAGACTTGATAGCACAAAATTCCAAGCACACTATCATTGCATTAATCAAATATAAAATGCCATCAGACACTACCTATTCTTCTTTCATTTTCTCTCTTTTTAAACTATCTGAGTCACTTAGAATTGTTTAGAGCATTTTCTGAAATATTTTTCTTAGATGAGGTAACCGAAATTGGGAGTCCTTAGTTTTTCTTTCAACTAACAAGTAAGTGATGTTGTCAGCCAATAAGATTCTGTAGTTCTTCTTCTCTAGTAATCTACTAAACTAATTTTTAAATATCACATTTAATATAATTTTTTGAAATATAAATAAATTGCTCCACTTAATTGGAAGCTTCTGATTTTTTTAAGTGTTTGAAATTCAAAAATCATGAGACATTGCCACTATATTCCTTTCCTTCACCAAAACACACACACACACAAACCCCATCCTTTCCTCTTTCCAGGGCGTATGTCTGCTTGTTATTGTTGTTGTTCAGTTGCTAAGTCATGTCCAACTCTTTGCGACCCCATGGACTGTAGCCCCCCCGGGTCTCTGTCCATGGGATTCTCCAGGCAAGAATACTGGAGTGGGTAGCCATTTCCTTCTCCAGGGGATCTTCCTGACCCAGGGATTGAACCTGCATCTCCTGCTTGATAGGCAGATTCTTTACCACTGAGCCACACGGGAGGCTCATATGCTTGCTTCATTAGCACCTAGTTTTCCAGCTCTTCTCGTAAGTAGGCTGTACTAAGTTGCTGTCCATAGAACACGGTTGGAAAGTTGTGCAACCTCCATTTTACAGGTTTACAAAGAACACAGTTGCCCATGAATGTTTCTTTCCTCTTCCCAAAGCTGCAACTTTGATAGGGTGGCACGCATGCTAATGGAGACAACTTCCTTGAAGATGGTGTTAACCGCAGTTTGGCAGAAACTAGCTTCCTGATTTCTCTCAGGAAACAAAATTCCCTTTCCAGATTACATTGATCACATTAGTATGTGGGAAAGGAGTAAAATTCTGTGTTATTTAACGTCTCTGCTTTGCTGTGGGGTGGAAGAGGGGTGGAATGTCTTTTTCCTGGGGGTTCTCAGAGTGTGGCTCATGAACCGGTGAGGACCCTAAAGAAACTCTCAGGGTGTTCCTGAGGTCAAATCACTTTGAAAATAACATTAAGATGCCACCTGTCTTAAATGATGGTGTTTAAGTGTGTTGGCACAAAAGTGCACAAATTACCATTTTATTGCTCATTGCCACACATGCACAGGAAAAATCATTCCTTTATTTCACTTGAGAATGTCCTTGAGGAAACAGTAATAATTATTAATGTTATCAAAATTTGACCTTTGTGAGTAAAGTTCTTTAATAGTCTGTGTAAAGACATAGGAACAAAGCATGAAGCATTTCTACTACATACTGAGATAATTGTTACCCACAGCAATAAATAGGTAGGTAATTGTGTGTGCTGTCAGCTGAACTGGTTGCTTTTTTCATGGAATGCCATTAATACTAGAAACAATGACTGAAAGACAAATGATGGCTGTTCAAACATGAATATTTGGCAAGAGAAAATACCTGACAGTATTTATTGATGATGATAAAATTTGAGCTTTCAGGGGAAAATTAGAATTTTGGAAAACTTGTGTCCCCAGTGACAGCTGGCAGCTTCACTATACTCAAAGACATTTTTAAAAATGGATTTTAGTGTGCGTTTGTATTTTGGTAGTGCATAATAAAGTGGGTGACTATTTGGAAGATTCATAGTTAGGCAGTATTTTCCAGACGATCAATGCATGATGCTACAAATCTGCATAAATAAAAGAGTTAGTCAAAATGCAAGAGACCAGTGAACTCTAATGTGATAGAGGATGAAAAATTTATTGTTATGGACTTAGATTCTACACAACAACTAGCTTTTGAGAAACTGTCACTCATCAAATTTTGGTGTAGTTACAAAAATAAAATATCAGCAAGTATCTGAAGAGGTTGAAAACACCCTCACTTTTCCAAATTCATATCTCTGAAGACATATTTCATCATGTGCTTCAACCAAAATAATGAATCACAACAGATTGAATGCAGAATTAGACATGAAATCAGCTGCCTTCCGATAAACCAGACAGTAAAGACATTTGCTAAAATATGAGATAATATCACTCTTCTCAATAACTTGTTTGGAAATATATATATAATATTTTATATGAACAGGTACCAAATATATCATTTTATTTTAAGTAAATTAGTAAATATATTATTTTTGAAATCCTTCATTTTAATTTCCAATGCAGTACATATCAATAGGCATAAAGCACATAAACAAAAACTCTTCTGGATCACTAATTGTATGTAAGAGTGGAAAGGATTTCTGAAAACTAAACTGTTGGTTTACCAATATGTTAGAGAAAGTGAAAAAGCGAGTGTTATTCTCTGTCATGTCCGACCCTTTGCGACCCCATGGATGGTAGCCCACCAGAGTCCTCTGTCCATGAGGATTCTCCAAGCAAGAATACCAGAGTGGGTTGCCCTGCCCTTCTCCAGGGAATCTTCCTGACCCGGGTATCAAACCCAGATCTCCTGCATTGCAGGCGGATTCTTTACTGTCTGAGCCACTTTTACTAAAAATAACACATTTCCAGGATATGGGTGTGTTTCACTTTCTCATCATATTTAGGTAAATTCATGAGGCTGTCCAAAATGGACCCAAATCTGTCAGGGATTCTTTTTTTTCCTTCCATATACTGCCACTGTATCATCTGTTCCCTTCTTTCCTTGTGGAACTCATCTTTCATTAATTCCACCTTTTAAATTTTTACTTTTGATGAGTTGATCTATTTGTTTTAACTGTACTGCATTTCAATATTTTTATTCAGTTACTATGCTTTCAGTATATTAATTTATTTTAAAAATTAAAAACTAATGACTTAAGTTGCAGGGCATATATTTATATTCTAAGGGGATGTCCTTAAGTGTTCTTTTGATTTAGTGGACTCGTTGGTTGCTTGTTCTAATTCCAGACTGCTCATGAATTCCCTCACCATTACGCTTCTCCGTGTCTGCCTGGTGCTTTGTCTTACTCTCCAGTTAATGGATTTTCCTAGGCAAGTTGGTATTTTGCCTACTCTCAGCTCAAAACATTCTGTGCATCACAGTGGTATTCCACAGAGAGGCAGCATTTTCTTCTGTGTTAGAAGTTCAACTCTTATGGGACAATGAAGTACAAACCTTGCCTGTTGTCAGTATACACTAGGGGCTACAGATGAAATCTCCAGTCCCAACTGTCCTCATTTTCCTCTGAACTCACTCCTGCCCTCATATTGTGTGAAAAATTCACCCATATTATTGCCAGGACTTAAAAAGTACACTAGGATTTTGTAAGATCATAATTCATGGCAAATAGATGGGGAAACAATGGAAACAGTGAGAGATTTTATTTTCTTGGGCTCCAAAATCACTGCAGATGGTGACTGCAGCCATGAAATTAAAAGACACTTGCACCTTGAAAAAAAAGCTATGATAAAACTAAATGGCTTATCAAAAGCAGAAACATTACTTTGCTGACAAAGGTCCATATATTCAAAGCTATGGTTATCCCAGTAATCATGTATGGATGTGAGAGCTGGACCATAAAGAAGGCTGAGTGCCAAAGAATTGATGCTTTTGAACTGTGCTGTTAGAGAAGACTCTTGTAAGTCCCTTCGGCTGCAAGGAGACCAAACCAGTCAATCCTAAAGGAAATCAACCCTGAATACTCACTGGAAGGATTAAGGCTGAAGGTGAAACTTTTGCCACCCAATGTGAAGAGCCGACCCATTAGAAAAGACCCTTATCTTGGAAAGATTGATGGCAGGAGGAGAAGGGAATGATATAGGATGAGATGGTTGGGTGGTATCACCGACTCGATGTACATGAGTTTGAGCAAGCTCTGGGAGATGGTGAAGGACAGGGAAGCCTGGCATGCTGCCATCCATGGGGCCTCAAAAAGTCAGACAGGACTGGGGAAGCCTGGCATGCTACCGTCCATGGGGCCTGACAGGACTGAGCAGCTAAATAACAATAACAGAAGACCATAACTACATCAAAGTAACAAGTTCTACATTTTTTTTTCCCCCACAGAGGAGCCCAGATCTCTCTGGGAACCATGGAATTACAATCTCCACCTTGGTCCTGTCACCCTTGATTGTGCTGGGCTCAGGAATAGTGTTATAAAAGATCAAGTTCTTGGTTTATTCTTGCACCTGCTGCATGGGTGCTAAGTCGCTCAGTAGTGCCCGTCTCTTTGCAAACCCATGCATTTTAGCCTTCCAGGCTCCTCTGTCCGTGGGATTCTCCAGGCAAGAATACTGGAGAGGTTTGCAATGCCCTGCTCCAGGAGATCTTCCCAACCCAAGGATATAACCAGAGTTTCTTATGTCTTCCCCATTGGAAGGCATGTTCTTTACCACTAGCTCTAACTGGGAAGCCCTTCATAACAACCTATGTGTGTGCTAAATAGCTGCAGTCATACCTGCTGGAATTCCTGAAAAAAATCTAGGGTTTTGCATTTTCACTTTGCATTTTCACCCACATCTTCCTGGGTCCAAGTTTCAGTCATTGCTATTCTCAGGAGAACTGTATGTCCACATCTTTTATCCGTAGTGCTGAAACTCACAGAAGTCTGGAAACAAAAAGTCTTTGACAGCAAAACTGAACCTACTGAAAATATGCACAGATCTCAGTGTAGAACTACATATGTGTCTCGGGATGGATTAAAGTCTCAATCTCCCTCACCATGGCTCTATACAATAGAAACTATCTGTATCATATTTTATTTATAAAAATTAAAAATGTCTAAATTTTCAAAATACCTGGTTCCACTGGACGCTGTGCCTTTGTACTTGAGGGCTCCCAGGGTGGCTCAGTGGTAAAGAATCCTCCTGCCCTTGCTCTGTGCTGCGGTTTCTCCATTTTCATCACCCTCCTCAACCACATTTCATTGGACAGCACCCACTGTCCTTGCGACAGGACTGTTTCAATTGGCCATTGTCACTCAAAGCATTCATTTGTAATTTTGCTGCTGCTTGCTTTTTAGACTTGAGAAACAGTTTTCTTTTCAGGCCACTAAGTCCCTGACCATGTGAATTTCTTCATTAGTTATTGTTCACATGGTAAAAATAAACAGAAACCTCAATTAAATATGGTTGGGAGACCAGCAGGGGGAGTTCTCACACCCTGTGACTATAGCCCAGCCCAACAAGAGGAAAGACTCCTTTCCTGGCAAGCACTCAATCAATGAAAAGCCATTATGGGTTGTCACACCAGGAAAATCAGGGAATGTTGAGGGGCTCACACCAGTGGGTGTTTAAACACCATGGTCAGTCCACAGTGTATTGACCTAACAGTCACACAGCCCAGTTCAGTTCAGCTGCTCAATCTTGACCAACTCTTTGAAATCCCATGAACTGCAGCATGCCGGGCTTCCCTGTCCTTCACTATCTCCTGGAGTTTGCTCAAACTCATGTCCTTTGAGTCAATGATGTCATCCAACCTTCTCATCCTCTTGTCCCCTTCTCCTGCCTTCAATCTTTCCCAGCCTCAGGGTCTTTTCCAGTGAGTCAGTTCTTTGCGTCACATGGCCAAAGTATTGGAATTTCAATTTCACACAGCCCCACTAATGCCCAAAAGGAACAGAAAAGTGCAATGAAGTATTTGCCCAGAAGTGGGGCAACCAGAAATATTAGATGAAAAGCATTAATGAGTACCTCAGAGTATAAGCCAAATATATCCTACAGATTCTGAAAATCAGAAAATTAATTTGGAAGGGCTTTTACCTATCAAGATCATATGAGTATTTGGGAAAGACACATGCAATCAACATAATTATTTAATTATGTACCATCTAAAGCTCATATTGTGAAACAGATATTTATTAGACAATTTATGGAAAGTATGACAATTAAAGATAGTATGATAAATTATCATCCCCATTTTGAGTTTAGATAAAAGCTTTTATTCACAATAAAACTTGTTTAAGCACCAAGGTGATTTCTTTTTAAAATCATGTATTTTTGGCTAATGATGCGGCTGGATGCAGTGGAACATCTGTTGTTTACAAGTTTCAACTATCCATTGGGTCACTTATGAATTTTCACACAGATTATAAACTGTGTTAGTAAGATTTCAGAGAATAAACATTTAACTGAATAAGTTAATATTATTTTAATTAGAAAATGTTATTATTCATTACCTATGCTAAACCTTAAAGAATTTACCTTCTTAAGGAAATTTGTATTAAAGCAAACATTGCAGCTATTGTATTGGATCTCCAATTGAATAATTAAAGTCCTAAGCTTCAACTTGCAGCATATTAAATAAACTGAAGCATTTTAATTCTTCTTACAATTAAATTTCCTTATGAAAAGAAAAGTTTTACGGCTTTATTATTTTCTGAAAAAAAGTTTTTCTCTTGATTCTTAGCATGTTTCCAGCTCTTTTCACATCAGTTATTGCTAGCTTCCTCCTGAATGGTTTGTGGATAATATGATCCACTAATATCAAAATTACTTTCTAGCAGTGGCATAACATATGAGAACAAATTCTTCCTGTAGAGTCAATAATCCAGCAAAACACATATTTCTTACTCCAAGGACACATTTATAGATATTTTCCTTAGAAATCTGGGAGAAAGTGCATATGATCAATGTTATAAACATATAATCATATTTTATTATCTCCAGTTATATGCCAAAAACATTGCACTGATAATTATATTTAAAATAAATTGCTTAGCAATTTCAAACTCTTATTAATAGGAACAATACTTTTTGTCAATTGCTTTCTAAAAATTAAATTGATTTATATCTAAAGTTAGTACACTTATTTTCTAAATATAGTTATATAATTTTACATGAAATATTCCAGTTAACAAAATACTCAATACATGATGTATATCCCACACAACCTTCTGAAAATCCTTCAATTATTTCTTAAGTCTCCTTTACATGAGCTACAAATCTTTATACAGTTTGAACCCTACTTAATTTCCAGGTTATCTTGTTATGTGCTCTTTCCTTCTCTCTGCATCAATTTTACTGGCCTTTATTTATTCCTTACTACTTTTCCCTACTGCTCAAATTATAAGACCTTTAGCATATGCTGTTCTTTGCATGAAACTCCCCTGACCCTATCTGCCTAGTTACATGTTAGTAAATAATCTGATGTTTTTGCATTTATTCACGTCAATTCTTTTTGGGTAACATTATCCCACAATCCCACCAGGAACCATCTGTCGCCTCCTCAGTCTATGTGCTTTGTGCGGGGCTGCATCCACTCCATGAGAGAAGCATGTATCCCTGAAGTGGCTAGTCATCATAATTGCATCCTCTCGTCTCCACAAAGATTGTCGCAGGGTTGGAAGCAAGGACCCAAGTTGGTCCAATTAGAATGCTTTCCAGAAATTTTATGAGAGTGTCTAGGACTCAGAACTATAACAATGACACTTGGGCTGCCAGGGGTCAGCTGGAGCAGAAGGGCTGCCTGGGAAAAAAGCCAATATAGAAAAGAGCAGATGGAAGAAATGGAAATATTCAGACTTAATGGCTTTGTTTGGGTCCCAGATCCATGCAACCAGATCCCAAGTCATATTGTTCTCACCCTCTTATCTCTGGTGCCACTGACACCTACCAGGCAAGTAATATATATGTATTGTCTTAACAAATGGGTATCAAAAATGGTAAAATGTTTAAATATATTTTAATGTCTGTGCTTTGTGTAGACATTCCTCATAATATAAATTATCTATCAATCATTTCACTCATTGGTCAATAATATTTCATTGTAGAACTGCTTACTGTGTGCTTAGCAATTAGCATGTCCTTGTGATAATGCAAACCAGGCCAAGATCATTTTTCTGCTTGAAAATGATTTATTATATACTTAAGGAAGACAAAGGGATAGGCAGTTAGAAGTAAGGTGAGTGCTGTGAAGAAACAGAGAATGTCATTGAAGGGAATGTTCATCTAGTGTGTAGGATGAGAAGATGCAGCCAGGAAAACCTTGGCACTTAAATCAAAATCAGAAGGTGAAAGGATTGAGAAGGAACAAGGCAGGTCTTCCGTGAGTCATCGTGTAAAACCCAGGAAGAAGGATGGCTAGAGAGCATTAAAACAAGGAATAAGGCTACAAAGTACAGGGGGAATATTTGCAGAAATTAGCATATGCAGAGGCTTTTAGGATACATTAAATTTTCTGAACTTAAAATGCGAAATAATTTTATAAAACAGTTCAGGTAGGAAACTAGCATGTCAAAATTTGCATTTTTAATATTAACATTTTGGCAGGATGATGAATGAGTGAACAAAAGTGGGGATATTACAAGAATCCTGTCAAGAAATAGTATTAGAGTCACTAGGACTATATTGATGGCCTATTACAATGATTTGGTCCACAGATGACAATTCAGTGCAATAAAGAACCCTCCTGCCAATGCAAGAGATGTAGGAGATGTGTGTTCGATCCCTGAGTTGGGAAGATCCCTTGGCTAAGGAAATGGTGACCCATTCCAGTATTCTTGCCTGGGAAATCCCATGAACAGCGGAGCCTGGTGGGCTACAGTCCATAGAGTTACAATGAGGCAAACACAACTGAATGCACACACACAAGAAATGCAAGCAACCACATAAATAAATGTTTCTGAGAAATTTGTTTTAAGAAGAACTACTTAGTAGGAGAATGTAAGATATATTTGGCATTTGATAAGATACAGGGAGTAAAGAAAATGGAAAAATAAAAATTCCCAGATTTCAAGTATAAATATCTGGCTCCTGTTTACCACAAAAAGAAGCCTAATATATCATTTCAGGAGACAGAGTTACATACAGAAACAATATTTTTAAATTATTCTTAAAAGTCAATTGGCACTAAGCAGGATATTTTTACTCTTGAAGCAGTATAGAAAAATGAGTGGTTTAAGAGGTTTAATGTGTTTGTTGAAGATTTTACCTTTATTATTTGGTAAATGACTAAATAATTCACATAATTACTCAATTTCGTTGTGTTGACAATGTATGAAATTGAAATTGTACAGCTGTATTCAATACTTATTTGTTAAATTTATTTACCTGATACAATGAAATATATCACATGATCTCCAAATTTTTGTTGTTCAAACACAGAGTTTGAAGGCAGAGGGGAGGGGTGAGCCAATTGGAAAACACTAAAGAAAGAAAAGCAAGTCATTATGAGATGTCTTAAAACAAATACAGATTATAAATGCAGGCAAAAATCTGAAATGAGAGTGAAGACTTTGGTCAAGAGTGGTAGGATTGCTGTTTTTCAGTCACTAAGTTGTGTCCTACCCGTTGTGGCCCCATGGAGTGGAGCACTCCATGCTTCCCTGTCCTTCACTATTTCCCAGAGTTTGCTCAGATTCATGTCCACTGAGTCAGTGATGCCATCCAGCCATCTCATTCTCTGCTGCCCCCTTCTTCTTTTGCCCTCAGTCTTTCCCAGCATAGTACGAATACTGAGAAATTTAATCTCAGAGCAATGAAAAGACATGCTCAGATGCTCAGCTGTGTCACACTCTTTGCAATCCCAAGGACTACAGCCCACCAGGCTCCTCTGATCATGGAATTTTCCAGGGAAGAATATGGCAGTGGATTGCCACTTCCTCCTCCAGGGGATCTTCCCAACCCAGTGGTCGAACCCACGTCTCTTACAGTCTCCTGCATTGGCAGACAGATTCTTTACCATTAGAGCTACCTGGGAAGCCCAATGAATAGGCTTGGAATTCACTTGTAATCAAATCTTACATGGCCTGGAAAACAAGACACAGATCTGTTGCTTATATTTCTTTTTCACAGAGATGACATAAAATAACACACACACACACACACACACACACACACACACACACACACAGTACTGACCTCTGTCAAATTGCTTTTGGAAAGTTACCCACCAGTGCTCTAAGGTATAACGAGCTATGGAACACCTCAAGTGGCCATTATTTAATGTGTCTTCTTCTACTTCAAGCCTTCATGCAAATAATGCTTGCTGCTTCATAGCATATTCACACTATATGGAAAATTATATTTTAGACAGTTAATTACTCGGTCATCTTGTTCTCTCTGCTGTCAATGTTATTCACGGGTTTTGTAGGTTAGCTTCTACTTCAGAGCCTGTGAACCTACTTTTTCTCAGCCTAGGTAGTCTGCGTCTAGATCTAAGCGCAGTTCATAATCTTTCATTCAAATTTCTGTTCAGATATTACCTGGTCAGAGAGTACTTCCCTTGACCACCCTAGACAGATTAACCACCCCCTTCTCTCAGCATTTTCAATTTCCTATACGTGGTTTTCTTTTCCTTCATGGCAATTTCCACCACCAGATAAATATTTGTTCATTAGTTTGTTGTCTGTTTGTCTCTCTAGATTGCAAGCTATAGGAGGGCAAGGACTTGGCTTTGGTCAGTGCTGTGTCTCTAATGCCTACCGCACAGTAGATGATCAGCCACACTTGTTGAATCAATGATGAGTTCACATCATTTATCTTGTATGATTTCATATACTCAGTGTTCTACAACAAATGCCCTGACTCTATGCATGTCAGATTGATAACTGAAGATGGAGATAAGTAAAGGAAACTGAGTTTGAAAAGCTAATCAGTACCTGATTCTGTTGAAACTTTGTCAAGCACTGTTGATTGCAGAGAAATGAAGGTAAAGCTAATGAATAACATGGTAAAAATCTTTGAACTTTAGTTTTTATATGAATATCTTTAGAAAATATTTAATCATTTACAAAGGGGCAAATTGACTTTCAATCGCACAGTTTTCATGAATTGTACATGTTTAGTGTATTCGTGTAACAGTGGCAGGCATGTAATAGGCACTAATAAACAACTGCTAGAAAACTGAGTGAATGGATGGATTAAGTTAGTTATAGTTGTCATCACTGCGTCTAGAATTCTTCAATCCCTATTTTCCACTCATCAGGAATTGTGTCCTCTTTCTTCTGAACTTATACTCTCGCTATACCCGGACTCTTCACCTCTTTACAATTAACAGATCAATAACCAGATTAAGCTCTGAAGTTCAAAGACTTCAGAAATTAGAGATACATTTAAATTAGAAACCTTTTTCTTAAGGTGGTCATTGTAGTTTATGCCGTTGTGATGTAGTTGGGTTGACTTCCCTGGTGGCTCAGATGATAAGGCATCTGTCTAAAATGTGGGAGACCTGGGTTCAATCCCTGGGTCAGGAAGATCTCCTGGAGAAGGAAATAGCAACCCATTCCAGTATTCTTGTCTGGAAAATCCCATGGAGGGAGGAGCCTGGTAGGCTACAGTCCATGGGGTTGCAAAGAGTAAAACAAGACTGAGCGACTTCACTTTCCCTTTCACACACATCTTCTTTAAAAGTGTAGAACATTTCACATCACATCACAAGTATACACAATCTGACTTAGTCCACTTGGAAGTCTGTATAGCAGGGGTGTTACTTCTGTCTTGGAGATTTTAGACTATGACTATAATTCTAGATACAAGAAAAACAGTGATAGAGCCAATTCACATAAAGGGCAAACAACTCTAAATGGCAGTCTTTAAGAGTTAAAAGAGTTACACTTGAGACTCTTCTAGTCTAAACTTGTAAGAATCATATGCTTTTAAGAAAAATCCTTCATCACAAAACAGATAAAATGTCCAGCCTCTCTAAATATCCTCCCCTGGAATGGTCATTAAGTCATCTCAGAATATTATCAGGTCATTAAGAATTGTCTAAAGTGAAAAATCAAGAGAGTTCCAGAAAAGCATCTACTTCTGCTTCCTTGACTATGCCAAAGGTTTTGACTGTGTGGATAACAACAAACTGGAAAATTCTTCAAGAGATGGGAATACCAGACCATCTTACCTGCCTTTTGAGAAATCTGTATGCAGATCAGGAAGCAACAGTTAGAACTGGACATGGAACAACAGGGTGGTTCCAAATTGGGAAAAGAGTACATCAAGGCTGTATATTGCCATCAGATTATTTAACTCATATGCAAAGTTCAGTTCAGTTCAGCCACTCAGTCGTGTTCGACTCTTTGCGACCCCATGGACTGCAGCACCCCAGGCCTCCCTGTGCATCACCAACTCCCAGAGTTTACTCAAACTCCTGTCCATTGAGTTGGTGATGCCATCCAACCCTCTCATCCTCTGTCATCCCCTTCTCCTCCTGCCTTCAATCTTTCCCACCATCAGGGTCTTTATATGCAGAGTACATCATGCAAAATGTTGGACTGGATGAAGCACAAGCTGGAATCAAGATTGCCAGGAGAAATATCAATAACCTCAGATACACAGATGACACCACCCTTATGGCAGAAAGTGAAGACGAGATAAAGAGCCTCTTGATGAAAGTGAAAGAGGAGAGTGAAGAAGCTGGCTAAAAACTCAACATTCAAATAACTAAGATCATGGCATCTGGTCCCATTACTTCATGGCAAATACATGGGGAAACAATGGAAACAATGAGAGATTTTATTTTCTTGGGCTCCAAAATCACTGCAGATGGTTACAGCAGCCATGAAATTAAAAGACACTTGCTCCTTGGAAGAAAAGCTATGACCAATCCAGCCAGCATTTAAAAAGTGAGACATTACTTTTCTGACAAAGGTCTGTCTAGCCAAAGCAATGGTTTTTCCACACAGTAGTCATGTGTGGATTTGAGAGTTGGACCATAAAGAAAACTGAGTGCCAAAGAATTGATGCTTTTGAACTGTGATGTTGGAGAAGAATCTTGAGAGTCCCTTGGACTACAAGGAGATCAAACCAGTCAATCCTAAAAGAAAACAGTCCTGAATATTCATTGGAAGAACTGATGCTGAAGCTGAAGCTCCAGTATTTGGCCACCTGATGTGAAGAACTGGTTTATTGGAAAAGACCCTGATGAGGGAAAAGTTTGAAGGCAGGAGGAGAAGGGGATGACAGAGGATGAGATGGTTGTGTGGCATCACCGACTCGATGGACATGAGTTTGAGTAAGCTCTGAGAGTTGGTGATGGACAGGGAAGTCTGGCGTGTTGCAGTGCATGGAATCTCAAAGAGCTGGACATGACTGAGTGACTGAACTGAACTGAAAGTAACTCAAGATTGTTTCTGGGACCAATTTATTGACTCTGTTCAACAGTGTGCCATTTCAGCTGCAATTAGGAAAACTTTACTGTACGGGAAATAGCACTTTCCAACAAGAGTGCAGTCAGAAAATATTTTAAAATGTGAAATAAAAAACTCCAGAGACAGCGGAGAAATTCAGAGAAACAGAGCTCATAATGAGTTATTTGTGTAAGGACTAACTAGGCAAAATCACAATTTGGAAATGTTTGTTTTGATCCCAGATGTGGTTATTTAATCTTTGATATCCATTCAAATTTGTTTTCATGCTTCCATTAAAAGTGTTAAAAGGATTGTCCTCACCCCCTCATGGGCTTTCTTACCTATTCCACACCATTTTTTCACATTAACGGTATCCCCTCCAATTCCTATATTCACATTCCTAAGTCAAAAGATCATAGTCTGAATTCCTTTTGTTTTCCAGAGCAGTTTACTGCTTGGCCTTACTCAAACTAAACATTTGAAGATCTAACTTCTAACATTAAAATCTGAGAAATCAAACAAGAAGCAATCAAAAATCAAGTACATACTTTTGGTTATTTAAAATGTGATCACTACCAAAATTTGTGGAATGGAGCAAAAACAATACTTAAAGGAAAATATACAGGATTGAAAGCATATATTACAATAGAAGAAAGATCAAAAATCAATAATGAAAGCTTCTACCTTAGGGAACTAGAAACAAAGAAGAGCAAATTAAATCTACTGTAAACAGAAGAAGATAAATGATCAGAATTAGAGCAGAAATTAGTGAAATTGAAAATAAGCAACCAATAGACAAAATCATCTAAACCAAAAGCTGTTTCCTTGAAAAAATAAATAGACCTTAGCCATAGTCATTTTCTAAGAAAAAAAGAGGGGACGATAATTACTAATATCAGAAGTTAAAAAAAAGAGAGACATCACTACAGATCCAATGGACATTAAAATTATACTAAAGAAACCATGAAAAACTCTGTGCCCAGAAGTTTGAAAATCTAGATGAAAAAGAAAAATTCCTTAAAAGGTACAATCTGTCAAAACATGCACACACAAAAAAATAGATGTTCTAAATAGGCCTATATCTATTAAAGAAAATTAAATCAATAATTAATAATTTTCCAAGACAGAAAGCACCAGTCCCAAATAAATTCACTGGTCAAGTCCACAAACATTTTAAAATGAGATTATACCAATTTTCTGAAATCTCTTTCAGAGTATAGAAGAGGAAATACATTCTAACTCAATTTATAAGCTTAGCATCACTCTAATGTCAAACACCAGTCAAAGGTATTAGCAAAAAAAAAGAAAAGAACTGCAGATCAATATCTCTCAGGAACACAGATGCAGAAATCCTCAACAAAATATTATCAAATTGAATGCAAACATTCAGATAAAAATAATGAATTTATTCTGAAACACATTGAGTCAATGAAAATCCATAAATTTGTTATGCTAAGCAAAAACAACAGGTAAAACATTCAATTATTAACTACAGCACCTAGTAAGCCAATTTCTTTTTATTTTAGAAATATTAAAATTATAGCCAAAACCTTGGGGAAATTATTGAATTTTTTCTTTCTTTTGCATCTCACCTCCAGGAATTCCTATGGCGTTTACCTTCAAATTACATCCAGCATCAGGCCACAAATCGCCACCTGTGGGTGGAGACATAGTTGCAAATGTCTTTGTAGCTCCCTGGGTCTAAGCCTTTCTTGCCAATTTAAAAGTTTTTGCACACAGCAGGCATGGTATTACCTAAGCCAGGTCAAGTCATATAACTGTTGAAAAGCACAAAAATGGTTGTGGAAGCATAAATTTATACAGTATCAAAGCAACTTCACACACTTGGTATCAAGGGAAATGAATTTAACAACACAAGAATCAAATTGTCATCACTTTAGTAATTAAGAAGCTTTTATATATCTTCTGAATAAGGTGGCCTCTTTTAGGAAATAAAAATATGTAACACTCAGTTGAATTTGAATTTCAGATAACATAACTTTTAATATCATCATTTTCCATATAATATTAAGGAATCTTGTATTTTGTCTGGCAACTCTTCTCATGAAGTGTTGCAATATGTGATACATAATATAGCTTATAGTGTGTTCCAGTCACATGTGACCTACTTGGACCTATGAAAGTTCTAGAGTTATCTTACTGTTTAAATGATATTCAGGAAACAGTATAAAATATTTAATAAAAATACCAGGGAGAAATCGGGCCAAAAAAAAAAAAAAAGTTGAAAACTGCCCTATTCACTTCAACAAGTCAGTGAAAGTTTAAAGGGAATGAACAGGAATGAAAGATGGAAAGGAATAAGAGCAGATTTAAAACATCTGATTTGTAGCCTGATTCACAAAAAAGATATGTTTTTGATATATGGGAACATTTGAATAATGATTTCACGTTAACTAGAAAGTATATTTATCAAGGAAACCTGAATATTACTAATTCACCAAATTTATAAATAGATTGAAAATAAAATGACTTGTAGAATATACTGTGGTTTCAATAGTCTTAGATCAGCCTTACGTGAGATTCCTGTTCACAGATGGGTCAAACAGCTGGCCAAATGTGGGGAGAGGAACGAATGGAGGAAAAAGCAGGAAAGGAGGAGGGAAGGAAGGAAGAAGCAATGAAGGCAGGAAGGGTGGAAGGAAGAAAGGAAAGCCTACTGCTGAGAACAAAGCAGGACCAGAGTAGTATGTGTTATTTTGTACCCTGAAAGGGAGAAAGCTGTAATATGTGTATTTTTTTTTTCAAAAAATAATGGGGCCATATTTCTTTTCCTATGCTAATCAGTGGGTAGCATTTTTGGCATCTCTCTTTGCATTTTACATTTCACTCTCCCATTTCCCTTCTTGAGCAAGAAGGACACTCTATGAATCAGAGAGAGTATGAGGATTACCAACAAAGAAGAAATCTATTTCAAGAAATTAAATATTTGAATACCTTGTGCCAAGGACATTTTTTCAAATTAAACTTTTCAGTTTAGCAGAGAAAATTAACGTGTAATTGTACATGCTGAATCATTTGTTTCTCTCTTCCTTTTGATGATATCACTACTTGGAAATAGATGACAGTACAGAAAAAAAAATATCAATGATAACTAATTTAGTTCTTGGTTACCTTACCTTATTTTTAAAGCAATCTCACTGAGTAATTTCTAGTTTCTCAGCAGGTATACATGACAGTAATTTATTTTCACGACTATGTATAAAGAAGATTGCTGAAATCAAAAGATCAAAATTCATGTGCTAAGCTAAACTTTCATCATATATTATTATGAAAGGGTAGTATGGATCATAAGTAAACCACCAAGTTTTCAGAAAAATGTATTAAAAACTGTTACTGGGTGGGGAGGGTCAATGAGGGATCTTTCTCATGGGTCTCGGTTCTTGGTAAGGATATAAAGAAGAATCTGAAGGCCTACTGGTGGCAAAACAAGTTTATTAAGGCCAAAACAGAAAGAACACCTCAAGAGAGAGGTGGGCCAATTCAAGAGAGACACTGGTACTGGAATGATGAGGTATGGGTTTTTTTTCATATTCATGAGACAGAGCTTTTCATATTTATCTAGGTGGGTTTAGACTGACAATTTTGAGTGACAGTTGAAGTTACATAACAAAAGACTCTGGCACATGCCTTGTGCATAATTCAGTCTGTTATAATCAGATATATGTATGTATAGAATATTTATGAACCCTTAATGGGCTCCCAGCTGCCTAAGGTCATTTGCAGGCTGTGCATCAATCACACGTGCCAAGAGTTGGAGAAGTCCCATTGAAACAATCTGTGTGGTTATTTTGTAGCTTATCTGTGAGCTTTCCTGGGCCACATTGGGGCATGTCTGGGGTGGGGTTTAGAAATCAGCTCAAATCTTTCCACTAAGCCACCCTCCCTTGCTCATCTCTAACTTCCTACCTTACAAAACCTATGGAAATTTTATGACTTAATTTTCAGTTTTACAGTATTTTAGATCAACTTGAATTATCTAGGATTACTTATTTTTAAATTATTTCCCCATGACAGCATGAGCACTATTCATGTCCATGTCAATTTAAACAAATATAATTGTATATAGACTTTATACTATGTTAGATCCTCAGTAAGAGGCATGCCTGCCATAGCCCCCTTAGGAAATTCTTGAGTTGCTAAAACAGGGCTGCCCATGAAGACAGTGTTTTCTTAAGAAGGTGCAGAAGAACTTCTGAGGTTCTGATATGTTCTCAGCCAACAACCTTGAAAAAGCTGTGCTTATAAAGCCCACTGTTAGAAATAATTTAAAAATATTCTCTAAAATAAAAATACCAAGGAGGTAAATATGAGAATATTGCATCAACCATTACAGTTTAATCTACTTTTAGAAGGACAGGATCATATCCATAGAACTCAACTAGAAAGCATCACAAAATATACACAAAAAAGTGCAGAGTGCTGTTGTGATATTGTGATTTTTGAATTAAGAAAAAAATAAATCATCAGTTGTTACTGCATATACCACATCCAAGTTTACCTGAAAGTTAAAAAAAAAAAAAAATTGAAAAGTGAATTATCTTTGGAGTGGAATCCAGTGAAACATTTACCTTGCCAGTCTATCTTGTGTTGTTGTTTAATCACTCAGTTGTGTCTGACTCTTTGCAACCCCGTGGACTATAGCCAGGCAGGCTCCTCTGTCCATGGGATTCTCCAGGCAAGAATACTGGAGTAGGTTGCCATTTCCTCCTCCAGGGGAGCTTCCCAACTAGGGATTGAACCCATGTCTCTTGTATCTCCTGCATTGACTGGTGGGTTCTCTAGTACAGTATTGTTTTATTAAGTATCATTTGGGTAATAATTATTAGAAAACTCAGAATAGTTTCTGGAGTAGGAAAGAGGAAAAAGATGATGTGAATGGGAATATGTATTCAATATATGAACATAAGTATTTTTAAAGGCTAAACTATACAAAAATTATACCAAAAAAGATCTTAATGACCCAGATAACCATGATGGTGTGATCAATCAACTAGAGTCATACTCCCTGAAATGTGAAGTCAGGTGGGCCTTAGAAAGCACCACTACGAACAAAACTAGCAGAGATAATGGAATTCCAGTTAAGCTATTTCAAATCCTAAAAGATGATGCTGTTAAAGCACTGCACTCAATATGCCAGAAAATTTGGAAGACTCAGCAGTGGCCATAGGACCAGAAAAGGTCAGCTTTCATTCCAATCCCAAAAAAGGGCAATGCCAAAGAATGTTCAAACCACCACACAATTGCACTTATCTCACATGCTAGCAAACTAATGCTCAAAATTCTCCAAGATAGGCTTCAACAGTATGTGAACTGTGAACATCCAGATGTTCAAGCTGGATTTAGTAAAGGCAAAGGAAACTGAGATCAAATTGCCAACATCCGTTTGATCATAGAAAAAGCAAGAGAATTCCAGAAAAACATCTACTTCTGCTTTATTGACTATGCCAAAAGCTTTGAATGTGTGGATCATAACAAACTGTGGAAAATTCTCAAGAGATGGGAATAGCAGATGACCTTACCTGTCTCCTGAGAAATCTGTATGCATTTCAAGAAGCCACATTTAGAACCAAACATAGAGCAACAGACTGGTCCCAAATTGGGAAAGCAGTATGGCAAGGCTGTATATTGTCACCTGCTTATTTTATATGCAGAGTACATTATGTGAAATATCTGGCTGGATGAAGCACAAGCTGGAATCAAGAGTGCTGGGAAAAATATCAATAACCTCAGATATGCAGATGGCACCACCCTTATGGCAGAAAGCAAAGAGAAACTGAAGAGCCTCTTGATGAAAGTGAAAGAGGAAAGTGAAAAAGCTTGCTTTAAACTCAACATTCAAAAAACTAAGATCATGGCATCCAGTTCCATTGTGAAGTCGCTCAGTTGTGTCCAACTCTTTGTGACCCCATGGACAGGATCCTCAGTCCATTGGATTTCCCAGGCAAGAACACTGGAGTGGGTTGCCATTTCCTTCTCCAGGGGAATCTTCCAGACCCAGGGATCAAAACCGGATCTCCCACATTGTAGGCAGATGCTTTACTGTCTGAGCTACCCGATGGGGAAACATTGTAAAGAGTGAGAGACCTTTATTTTAGGGGGGCTCCAAAATCACTGCAGATGGTGGCTGCAGCCATGAAATTAAAAAACACTTGATCCTTGGAAGAAAAGCTGTGACCAACCTAGACAGCATAAGCAGAGACATTACTTTGCTGACAAAGGTCTGTCTAGTAGTTATGTAGTTAAAAAGTAGTTAACTTTTCCTGTAGTTATTTATGGATGTGAGAGTTGGACCACAAAGAAAGCCAAAGAATTGATGCTTTTGAACTGTGGTGTTGGAGAAGACTCTTGAGAGTCCGTTGGACTACAGGGAGATCCAACCAGTATGTTCTAAAGTAAATCAGTCCTGAATACTCATTGGAAGGACTTATGCTGAAGCTGAAGCTCCAATATTTTGGCCACCTGATGCAAAGAGCCGACTCATTGGAAAAGACCCTGATGGCGGGAAAGATTGAAGGCAGGAGGAGAAGGGGATGACAGAGGATGAGATGGTTGGATGGCATCTCAGACTCAATGGAGATGAGTTT
Organism: Odocoileus virginianus; assembly: GCF_023699985.2. NCBI lineage: Eukaryota > Metazoa > Chordata > Mammalia > Artiodactyla > Cervidae > Odocoileus > Odocoileus virginianus. The sequence continues at coordinate 15,971,532 of NC_069687.1, read as the reverse complement.
GAGTAAACCCCAGGAGTTGGTGATGGACTGGGAGGCCTGGCATGCTGCAGTCCTTGGGGCCACAAAGAGTCAGTTGTGACTGAGTAACTGAAATGAATTGACTTTTAAAGACACTGAAAATCTTCTATTGCTTAACCTGAATGGTAATTGTACAGCTATAGTTTTACAGTTATTCTTAAGAATGTAAATATTTTTTACACTTTCTTCTATGTTAGCATGACATATTTCACAAATAAATTTTTACTGAATACATAATTTCATAAAGCAATGTATTTAATCTGCATTTTATAAAATGAGTCTATCTTTGACTAAGTTTTCTATTCTGAAAATGTTAGTGTATTTCTGATTCTATTTTCTTAACATTACAAATTCTACATTGTAATTACTAGAGATATAATTTCTGTCATTGAAATACTGCTTTATGTCATTTAAAAGTGGCTCAGTGAATATAATTTTATGCATTGATAAAGATACAAGATAAACTTAAAATCTGTACATATATATAGTTTGCCTCTTATATGTCATCTTTCTCTGTTATGAGCCTTGTTTTTAAGAAATTAAAGTTTCTTTTAGGTACATATTCACTTAAATTTAAATTCCATTACTAGTTTTATGCTAAGTTTTTAGTTTACTTGTGGCTCCCACCACATTTGGAATTCTTAGATTTTATTCTGAATGTGTTTTTGCCTCCTCATGTAAGTTATGTGGAAACATCATTACCTACCCCACACCTTTAATTTCTTTCATCATTTACTGTTCTTGTCCTCAAGTTTTTCCTGCATATCTTGGATTCAATTATAACATCCAATCTTTATTTATTAAACTGGTATTAACAGAACTTTTGAGATGACTTGGGTAAACTGTTTTATTAAATTACAAAGGAAGATAAGAGGAAATATTTCATGTGTTTGGAATGTCCTAGAAAGTACGGGTTGGCTACATTATGACAAAAGCACAGATCTTCTGCCATTTTTAAAAAATTATTGGAGTATAGTTGCTTTGCAATGTTGTGTTAGCTTCTACTATACAGCAAAGTGAATCAGCCATGCGTGTATATATGTTCCCTCTAGTTTGGATTTCCTTCCCATTTAAGTCATCACAGAGGGCTGAGTTCCCTGAGCTGTGCAATAGGTTCTCATTAGTTATCCATTTTACACATCGTATCAATAGCGTATATATGTCAACCCCAGTTTACTACCCTTATATAGATAACATAGGTTCTCCATGCCCTACTACCTTTCTGACCATAAAGGAAAACTACATTGTCAAGTTTCTTTTACAATTTGGTTTTAAGTCACATAACTGAAATATTGCCAGTTGACTGCCGCCCTAATAAAAAAGATACACTCCTCTCTTGCCCTACCATGTAAAGGAAGAAGCTACTTGTTTCAGCAGTCATGATTGCTTATACCATGCTAACTTAGATCTTAGAGCACCACCTGGAGGAGAGATTATACCATCCTAACTTAGATCTTAGAGCACCACCTGAAGGAGAGATGTGGGCAAGAACTGATTCTCTTATATCACAGAGTGAAGTGAGTAAAAACATATATCTTAATAGTATAAATACAATCATTTATGAAATAATTAAGCCATTCATATTCCAGGTGTGACTTTCTACTTCCATAAAACCTACTTTCTTCTGTTCTGTATGTAAGTAAGTATCTTTAAAGATGCTGCAACTAGGAAAAAAGCTGTGAAGACTAATGAGGAAACAAATTCCAGAGATTAAAACTTGGGTGAGTCTCAAGTATTTGGTAAAACTCTTACCTGCAGTAGCCTACAATTATGAGAACAAATGAGCCCATGAAATAATTGGTTGATGGATAGTGTAAACTAAAGAAAAAAGTGTCCAAGTATTAGAGGATTTTTAAATGAAAAACTGAATGTTTTTAGATTCCAAACTGTGAAGGACTGAATTTCAAAAAAACTCTGACAACAGAGGCCTAGTAGAACTTTTTAGGTAAATAATGTGACTTGAGGTAATGATTGGTTTTAGGGTAAGGCTTTCTGATTGTTGTTTTTTAACTTCTTCCATTGAGGGAAAGAGACATGAAAGAGAAAAAAAGAAGTAGCTCTTAGAGTTATACAATGACAAAACTTTTGGACGGGACAATATTTGTAAGCACAGAATGACTGTCTTTGAAGGGGCTATATATACACATACATATGTATACCTATATGTATGTGAATCCATATGTATACCCACATAGCAGTGAGACCCTTCCTCTCTTTAAAGAAGTCTTTACATTGCTTGACACTTACTATGGAAGTAACAAGGGGGGAAGAACAAGAATAAGATCACAATGCCAAGGTAGTTTTTCAATCTCAATCTTTCATAAAAGGATAAGCAAGTAAGCAACTATAGTGACATTGCTTGATATTTACTATGGAATGAGTGGATGGAAGAATGAAAACAAGATCACAATGTCAACTTTTTTTTTTCAAATAAATTTAACTATAGTGGCAAAACTGAAAATCCCCAGATAATATCTCGAAAAAGTATCCCATAAACATAAAAAACCAAGAACCTGGGCCTATCTAGCAACCAGGCTGACATGATGTGAGCAACTCTGTGGGTTGAACCAGAAGACAGTGAAACCACAGATCCAAGAAACTTGAAATCCCTATCAGAAGAGAAGTTGTAGTCCTTAGTACTAATAGCAACTTGCTGGGGTGACTTGAGGAAGAGATCTGACTTTGGGAAGAGTTCAACACAGGCTGTGGGATTGGAGGAGGTCTAATAGTGTTGGTGTGGCCTAAGAGGAAATAACTCATGAGAGTAAGCAGCCCAAGCTGTTCTCAGGAGAAGAAACCATTGGGAGGAGAATCAAGAATGTGAAGGAAAGGAAAATGAGGAGCAAAAGAAAGAAAATTCTCAAATACATGACAGCAAATGAATAGAAAGGAAAGTCTTAGAAAATAGAGGCACATTTAAAAAAATTTTATGATAACAAAATAGAGAAGCATAGAATCATGAAACAAGGAAGTGTTTCCTTGTCCACTCCCCAGTCCACTGTTAGAAGCATCCCTGTAAGTTGTGCAGAAAAGCCATTGTGTTCAAACATGTTTAGTTCAGCTCAGTTGCTCAGCCATGTACAACTCTTTGTGATCTCATGGGCTGCAGCACACCAGACTTTCCTGTCCATCACCAACACCCAGGGCTTGCTCAAACTCATGTCAATCAAGTTGGTGATGCCATCCAACCATCTCATCGTCATTGTCCCCTTCTCCTCTGGCCTTCAAACTTTCCCTACATCAAGGTCTTTTCCAGTGAGTCAGTTCTTTGCATCAGGTGGCCAAAGTATCAGAGCTTCACCTTCAGCATCAGTCCTTCCAATGAATATTCAGGACTGATTTCCTTTAGAACGGACCGGTTGGATCTTCTTGCAGTCCAAGGGATTCTCAAAAGCCTTGTCCAACACCACAGCTCAAAAGCATCAATTCTTTGGCGCTCAGTTTAGTGCAACTCTCACATCCATACATGACTACTGGAAAAGTAATAGCTTTGACAAGATGCACCTTTGTTGGTAGTGCAATGTCTCTGCTTTATAGTATACTGTCTAGGTTGGTCATAGCTTTTCTTCCAAGGAGCAAGCATCTTTTAATTTCATGGCTGCAGTCAACATTTGCAGTGATTTTGGAGCCCCCAAAATAAAGTCTGTCACTGTTTTCACTGTTTCCCCATCTATTTGCCATGAAGTGATGGGACCAGATACCATGATCTTAGTTTTATGAATGCTGAGTTTTAAACCAGCTTTTTCATTCTCCTCTTTCACTTTCATCAAAAGCCTCTTTAGTTCTTCTTCTCTTTCTGCCATAAGGGTGGTGTCATCTGCATATCTGAGATTATTGATATTTCTCCCAGAAATTTTGATTCCTGCTTGTGCTTCATCCAGCCTGGCATTTCACATGATGCAATCTGCATATAAGTTAAATAAGCAGGGTGACAGTATACAGCCTTGACGTACTCCTTTCCTGATTTGGAATCAGTCTGTTGTTCCATGTCCAGTTCTAACTGTTGCTTCCTGACCTGCATACAGATTTCTCAGGAGGCAGGTAAGGTTGTCTGCTATTCCCATGTCTTGAAGAATTATCTGCAGTTTGTTCCACAGTCAAAGGTTTTGGTATAGTCAATAAAGTAGAAGTAGATATTTTTCTGGAATTCTCCTGCATTTTCAATGATCGAACAGATGTTGGCAGTTTGATCTCTGGCTCTTCTGCCTTTTCTAAATCCAGCTCGAACATTTGGAAGTTCACAGTTCACATACTATTGAAGCCTGGATTGGAGAATTTTGAGTATTACTTTGCTAGCTTGTGAGATGAGTGCTAGCTTGTGAGATGAGTGCAATGGTGCAGTAGTTTGAACATTCTTTGGCATTGCCTTTCTTTGGAATTGGAATGAAAACTGACCTTTTCTAGTCCTGTGGCCACTACTGAGTTTTCCAAATTTGCTGGCATATTGAGTGCAGCACTTTCACAGCATCATCTTTCAGGATTTGAAATAGCTCAACTGGAATTCCATAATCTTCACTAGCTTGTTCATGGTGATGCTTCCTAAGGCCCACTTGACATTGCTTTCCAGGATGTCTGGCTCTAGGTGAGTGATCACACCATTGTGATTATCTGGGTCATGAAGATCTTTCTTGTATAGTTCTTCTGTGTATTCTTGCCACCTCTTCTTAGTATCTTCTGCTTCTGTTAGGTTCATACCATTTCTGTCCTTTATTGAGCCCCTCTTTACATGAAATATTTCCTTGGTATCTGTAATTTTCTTGAAGATATCTCTAATCTTTCCTATTCTATTTTTCTCCTCTATTTCTTTGCACTGATCACTAAGGAAGGCTTTCTTATCTCTCCTTGCTATTCTTTGAAACTCTGCACTCAAATGGGTATATCTTTCTTTTCCTCCTTTGCCTTTCACATCTTTTTTTTTCTCATCTATTTAAAAGGCCTCGTCGGACAACTATTTTACCTTTTTGTGTTTCTTTTTCTTGGGGATGGTCTTGATCACTGCCTCCTGTACAATGTCATTAACCTTTATCCATAGTTTTTCAGGCACTCTGTCTATCAGATACAATCCCTTGAATCTATTTGTCATTCCCACTGTATAATCATAAGGGATTTGACTTAGGTCATACCTGAATGGTCTAGTGGTTTTCCCTACTTTCTTCAATTTCAGTCTGAATTAGGCAATGAGCAATTCATGGTCTGAGCCACAGTCAGGTCCTGGTTTTTTTCAGGGTTTTTTTTTTTTTTTTTTTTCTAACTGTATAGAGCATCTCCATCTTTGGCTGCAAATATAATCAATCTGATTTCGGTATTGACCATCTGGTGATGTTCATGTGTAGAGAGTTCTCTTGTGTTGTTGGAAGAGGGTGTTTGCTATGACCAGTGTGTTCTCTTGGCAAAACTCTGTTAGCCTTTGACCGGCTTCATTTTGTACTCCAAAGCCAAATTTGCCTGGTACTCCAGGTTTCTCTTGACTTCCTACTTTTGCATTCCATCACCCTATAATGAAAAGGACATCTTTTTGTGGTGTTAGTTCTAGAAGGTCTTGTAGGTCTTTGTGGAACTATTCAACTTCAGCTTCTTCAGCGTTACTGGTCAGAGCATAGACTTGGAAAAGTGAAAGTGAAGTCTCTCAGTCGTGTCCGACTCTTTGCAATCCCATGGACTGTAACCTACCAAGCTCCTCTACCCATGGGATTTTCCAGGCAAGAGTACTGGAGTGGGTTGCCATTTCCTTCTCCAGGGGATCTTCCCGACCCAGCAATCAAACCCCGGTCTCCCACATTGCAGGCAGATGCTTTACCATCTGAGCCACCACGGAAGCCATTACTGTGATATTGAATGGTTTGTCTTGGAAATGAACAGAGATCATTCTGTTGTTTTTGAGATCACATCCAAGTACTGAATTTTGGACTCTTTTGTTTGCTATTATGGATCCTCCATTTCTTTTAAGGGATTCTTGCCCACAGTAGTAGATATAATGGTCATCTGTATTAAATTCACCCATTCCAGTCCATTTAAGTTCACTGACTCCTAGAATGTCGATGTTCACACTTGCCATCTTCTGTTTGACCACTTCCAATTTGCCTTGATCCATGGACCTACCATTCCAGGTTCCTATGCAATATTGCTCTGGACATCATGGACTTTGCTTCCATCACCAGTCCCATCCACAACTGTGTGTTGCTTTTGCTCTGGCTCCATCTACTCATTCTTTCTGCAGTTATTTTTCCACTGATCTCCAATAGCATATTGGGCACCAACTGATCTGGGGAGTTCATCTTTCAGTGTCCTATCTTTTTGCCTTTGCCTACTGTTCATGGGGTTCTCAAGGCAAGAATACTGAAGTGGTTTACCATTCCCTTCTCCAGTGGACCACATTTTGTTAGAACTCTCCACCAAAACCCATCTGTGTTGGGTGGCCCTACACAGCATGGCTCATATTTTCATTAGGTTAGACAAAGCTGTGGTCTATGTGATCAGATTAGTTAGGTTTCTGTGATTGTGGTTTTCATTCTATCTGCCCTCTGATGGAGAAGGATAGGAGGCTTATGGAAGCTTCCTGAGGAAAGACTGAATGAGGGGGAACTGGGTCTTATTCTGATGGGTGAGAATAAGCTCAGTAAACTTCTAGTCCAATTTTCTTTTGATGGGAAGGGCTGTGTTCCCTCCCTGTTGTTTAACCTGAAACCAAACTCTGGTAGAGGTATAAAGATAATGGTGACTGCCTTCAAAACGTCCCATGAAGGCACTGCTGCACTCATACATGGGATATTCAGAAATTCATTTGAGACTCACCCAAAGATGAATGAGAAAAAAATAGAATAATTAGTTGAATGAGATCTCAACAAACGTGAAGGCATTAAAGGTACTTCCCTGGTGGCTCAAGGATAAAATTTCATGCTCCAAACACTGATAACCTAGGTTTGGTCCTTGGTCAGAGAACTTGACCCCACATGCTGCAACTAAGTATTCTCATGCCACAGCTAAAGACTTTGTATTCCACAACTAGAAGGTCCCACATGCCACAACTGAGACCCAGGGCAGCCAGATTAAAAAATAATAATAGTAGAAAGACATGGTCACAAAGCATGAGAGACAAAAAGATATTATCTCCAAATAAGCTAAAATATCAAAATTCAAGCAAAGTTTTGAAATAAGAGTATAATCAGAATTAAAGAAACTCAGGTATGAATGATTAGACAAGAAGGAAAACACGAAAAAGAAAAATGATGAAGAGAAATAACTAGGCACCATAGAAAGCATTTAGAAAGAAAAGAAAAATATTCATTGTGTGTTGGTGAAAGGAAACTAAACTGAAAGTATTGCAAGTGAATAGAGATTAAACAGTTTTGAGAGCAAACAAAGGATGTGAAGCTAACCCCAGGAAAGCCAAGATGAGGACAACACAAAGACAACAGAAGCCATGGAAACAACACACACTAATTTCTATAGCTAACATACACTTTCTTTATTAAAAAGATATATTTGAATTTGTACATTTATAATGACAAATTATGTATTTAGGGAAATCATGACATAATTATAAAAATTTAGAAATTTTTTCATAAAACTCTCAAACTTTTTTTTTTAAAGGAAAATATCATCTGACATACAGATAACAAAGCTAAAATTGTTAAAGATGGAAATAAAAGTCAGGTTGGTAATGAGGAGTTTCAATCTATCTGCCAATACAGAAGGTGAAATGTGGAAGGCAGTTTATAAAACATGAAACACCTCCCACACACATGTGCTTAAAGAAAATACTCTTAGGAATTACACTTGATAGAGACATTCACAGCTTTTTAACATATTTTTCTGTAAGATTAATCCTGTAATGTTAACCTAGTTCCAAGTATATAATATACTTATTTTTTCACAGGTTATTATTCTAATTTTATATCTGAATCATTCAATGTCTCTTCCAGCTATGCAATCCTAACAAAGTAAAATCTTTCCTGTCTCGGATTGTGTGCATGTTCAGTCGCTAAACCATGTCTGACTATTTGCCACCCATCAACTGTAGCTCACCAGCCTCCCCTGTTCATGTAATTTGCAGGCAAAAATACAGGGTTGGGTTGCCATTTCCTTCTTCAGGTGATCTTGCCATCCCAGGGATAGAACCCAAGTCTCCTACATTGGCAGGTGGATCCTTTACCATTAGCACCACCCAGCAAGCCACCTAGGATGAAGGATAGTCAATAAAACAAAATATTTCAAAGTGTAAATACTCACTAAATGTTATTTCTTTAAGGTCAGAGATAAATTAGTCTTTATTAAATTACTTTCACTGCAGAATATCATAAAATCAGTAAAATGTGAGATGATTGATATGGAGGAGCAGACTTTTCAGTAGCAATATCTATAATGAAAAGAGAATATGTTTGTTTCTATTCAATAAAACAAAAACATAGAGAAAGCTTTTATGATGTCTATAGAGAGAATGATATAAAAGGATTCAATTTAATAAAATCCAACAGCAAATGAAATAATATGTGTGAAAATGATTTGTGATCTTAGGAAAATACATTACATACCCAAGATAGAGATTTGGAGTAACATAAAGATGCTGGCTTTTCTTTCAAATAATACTTGTACAGCTAAACTATAAATTTTACCAAAAGTAACTGAAGATTATTCAGCAGACCTAATGTTTTAAAATATTCTCCATCTTGATAGCAACATAAACATTTGACTTTCTGCTAAGTAGAATTTAGGTAAAAGTATGTAGGAATGCATTGATTTGTCACAGTAGTTCAGGGCAGAATTTACAATACACCAAATTTTTAAATAGAAGTTAGGTTGCTTTTGTTTTTCTGCCCATTTGAAAACAACACAAAACAAAGCACAAGAGCTATTACAATCACGTAAAAATAAAACTTTAATATATTCACCAATCAAATTCTTACTGCTGTCACAATGACCAGATGAAATCTTCAGTCTTCAGTTCAGTCTCTCAGTCCTGTCCAACTCTTTGCCACCCCATGAACCGCAGCACACCAGGCCTCCCTGTCCATCACCAACTCCCGGAGTCCACCCAAACCCATGCCCATTGAGTCAGTGATGCCATCCACCCATCTCATCCTCTGTCATCCCCTTCTCCTCCTGCCCTCAATCTTTCCCAACATCAGGGTCTTTTCAAATGAGTCAGCTCTTCACATCAGGTGGTCAAAGTATTGGAGTTTCAGCTTCAGCATCAGTCATTCCAATGAACACCCAGGACTGATCTCCTTTAGGATGGACTGGTTGGAACTCCTTGCAGTCCAAGGGACCCTCAAGAGTCTTCCCCAACACCACAGTTCAAAAGCATCAATTCTTTGGCACTCAGCTTTCTTTATAATCCAACTCTCACACCCATACATGACTACTGGAAAAACCATAGCCTTGACTAGATGGACCTTTGTTGGCAAAGTAATGTCTATGCTTTTTAATATGTTGTATAGATTGGTCATAACTTTCTTTCCAAGGAGTAAGCATCTTTTAATTTCATGGCTGCAATCACCATCTGCAGTGATTTGGAGGCCAGAAAAATAAAATCAGCCACTGTTTCCACTGTTTCCCCATCTATTTGCCATGAAGTGATGAGACCTGATGCCATGATCTTAGTTTTCTGAATGTTGAGTTTTAAGCCAATGTTTTCACTCTCCTCTTTCACTTTCATCAAGAGGCTCTTTAGTTCTTCTTCACTTTCTGCCATAAGGGTGGTGTCATCTGCATATCTGAGGTTATTGATAGTTCTCCCGGCAATCTTGATTCCATTTTGTGCTTCTTCCAGCCCAGGGATTCTCATGATGTACTCTGCATAGAAGTTAAATAAGCAGGGTGATAATATACAGCCTTGATGTACTCCTTTTCCTACTTGGAACCAGTCTGTTTTCCATGTCCCGTTCTAACTGTTGCTTCCTGACCTGCATACAGGTTTCTCAAGAGGCAGGTCAAAATACACACAGCATATTTTACCTCTCCATATCTGTATCTATTTATTATAACTATTATAATTCATACCTCATGTCAGACTCACATTTATTTTCATGTAGAAAGAATAAGTCATTGCAAATCAGATATTAGGGAAAAACCCAAACAAGCTTTTTGACCAACCCAACACTTACTCCTTTTCTACTAAGAGTGAAAAGCATTAGTTGCTCAGTGGCACAACTCTTTGCCATACATACCATGGACTGTAGCCTTCCAGGCGTATCTGTCCATGGAGTTCTCCAGGCAGGAATACTGGTGTAGTAGACATTGCCTTCTTCAGGGGATCTTCCAGACCTAGAGATCAAACTCAAGTCTCCTGTGTTGCAGGCAGATTCTTTACTGTCTGAGCCGCCAGTGAAGCCTGCACAATTTATTAGAAAGCATAAAGTTTCAGAATCCTAAGAGACCAACTTAAAGCTGAATGAAGGTATTGCATGATAGAAATAATATTTTAGGTACAAACAAAGACATTTACTATAGTACATGTTATGTAAAAAAAAAGTGGAGCATTTGAATCAAGAAAAAATTAAGAAGATAAACTTGCCAGCTTGCCTTAGATATTTATCATGGACTTGTTCAAGAAATAAATAGATCCAGAGTTCTGCCTAAATACCTCTGATAAATTGTCCTTTCAAAGCTTGATTTCAACAGCATACATCAGTTTTATTCTAGGATTTCTTTGGCAATTAAAGAAATCCATTGGGTTCCTCAATCCACTATTTTAAATTAAATTGAAACAAGGAAATCAGAGGAAAAAATTAATGTGGTTATCTTTGCTAAGAAATGTGTATGTCTTAGCTACATTTTATCACTTGTTAAATGTTAAATATTTAAAGGAAAAAAAAAAACCAAACATGAATGTGATCTGTATTTCCAGAGAATCTATGTATAAGAGATAGGGAAAGCAAAGGATAATGAGCTAGGAAGTTACTTATTTTACATAAATTGAAAAAAAATCAAAACAAAAGATAAAAATACATAATAGATTTATTATATTGACACTGACAAATTTGAAACTATTCAGTGACTCCATACCAAAAACAAATAAAAAAATATACTCTTGTCTACACCTTCATTTACAGACTGGCATAAAACACAGAGAAGTTCATAGACTATAAATTGTAATGTAGAGTATCAACTCATTTGAAAGGTCAGAAATTATTATGAAAAATATATAACTGGTATCCCTTATATATATGCAAACATCTTTACCATTCTATCTCATGAAGCATTGTCTTTTTTCTTAAGTAATGTAAGAAAACTATTTTATTTCACATGGCATTACTGTTCAATAATAAAACATTTGGTAGAATATAACATGAAACAACAAGTTTCAAAATAGTGAATACAGAGTGAAGCAGTTTAGGAGATCTTCAGTAATGCTGCACACTTGACCTATCTTTGGTAACCTTTGTTTTCATGACATTGGACCAATGACTGCATGTGACCAAAATTCTTAGCACATATTTTCATTTTCTTGTGTTTTGGTTGGAAACTGCTCTCACAATTAACAACATTAACAGAGTCACTGTTCTGAAAGCTTGGAATTCAGGGACCGAGCAAGTGACTGGATGTGAATGACCTCTCTACTCAAACCCAGAGATATGACAACTCCTTTGAAGATATGTGGCATTTGAAAACTTTGATCGTGAAGAACCATCAAAGCTTTATGATCTAGGAAGAGTGCATGTGATACTAAAACAGAGCCCCTTGCATAGATGGCAATTTTACTCATGCTTTAATGGAGTTTCTGGCCTGAGAAATATGTTACATCAGAGACATAATTTTTGTCTATAAGTTTAAATTTTGGAGGTAAAAATAGGAAGTCAAATCATTGATTAATTCATCATTCACTGGCATTTTTTAAAAAATCAAGCAGCTTCCTAAGCCAAGGGGATACAAAAAAAAAAGAATGCTATAGACACTTTAATTATGTTATTTGAGATTTCACTGGTTCTGAGGGAAATTAATCTCTGTAGGAAGTCTTGGTTCTCTTTACACCAGTAAAGATTCTATAATGTGCTGCACAGATATTCTTTCAGAAATGTGGTCTTATTCCCCAAACTCTTGAGGGCTTTTCCAGCAGGCAACCCTGCTTTATTTCCCCTTCTCTAACTACATCACTCTGGCAAGTGACTAATTAATCTACACTATGTATATTAGTCTCACAGAAGTTATCATTCTAATTTCACAGGTGACTCATTTCTGGACCCACATTCCTTCATAGCCTACTACTGTTGACTGTTTCAGCTCCACAGTGTCTATGAGGTCAGCTGGGGATTGTCTGAACTACATGTCACCCTAAACTTTCCCAGGGTCTTCTCCTCTTTCCTTCCCTTTCTATCCACTAGTATTCACTCTCAGACAATTCTCTGCCCACTAATATCTATCACAGACAGCTGCTTCCCAGAGAACCCTGCTTGGGATAAACTCAATCCATCTATATTGGAAGAAGCACACCTAGTTTAACACCCTTATGTATTTTGCCCTTGCCACCTATTTTGCTTCCTTTGATTCATTTTGGATGAAAAATAGAATAGCAATAGTCCAGGCAGCTAACACAAATGAGTGCTTTGTTCTTCCCATTTATCTCTACCCAAACTCCAAAGTTACAAAGTTATGTGCCAACATGAGAAAGAATGTAGCCCCTGAATTCACACTCCATGGTTACAATCCTCATAGACACTGTACATGGTTTATGGGTGTATTAAATGTGGAGAGATTCAGTAAGTATCTTGGACATGGTAAGTGCCAATTGGAGTGACCAGTTGTCCCAATTTGCTTGTGACTTTCTCATTTGCAGCATTGAAAGACCCATGACTAGGTTCTTTCTTAGTCACAAGTAACTGAGACAGTTGATTATCCTACTGTTAGTACACATTAGCCATGACTATTAAGTGTATAAAATCCAGGACAGCAACTGAAAATTTTGTTGCCCATAGCAACTTCCACTTAAGGTTGTTTAAAACATATTTTAAAAGCTCATATGATGGGTCACACAATGATATTACTAAAAGATGAGTCTTCTTGCAACATTCTGTTTTCTCTTATTAATTCTTTTTAAGGAATTTTGTTTATCTTTGGCTGTGCTGGATCTTTCTTCATTTTTTTGCATGGGCTTTCTCTAGTTGCGGTGAGCAAGGGCTATTCTTTATTGCAGTACATGGGCTTCTCATTGCGATGCCTCCTGTTGTGGAGCACAGGCTCGGGGTGTTTGGGCTTCAGTAGTTGTAGCACGTGGGCTCTAGAGCACAGGCTCAGTAATTGTGGATCATGAGCTTAGTTGCTCCACAGCATGTGCGATCTTCCCAAAGCGGGGATGGAACTCATGTCTCCAGCATCAGCAGGAGTTTTCTTATCCGCTGCACCACCAGGAAAGTTCTCTCTTGAACTAAAAGAATAACTGAAAACTCTAGTTTTCAAGTCATTTAAATGTGAATGACTTGAGACAATACACCAGGTTCCCAGACTTCTGAGGCTCTTCTCAACTGCAGTCATCAACACTTTGAGCACATTTGCCATACAGCTCTCTGCCCAAGAAGGGTGTATTTCTCCTTCTCAGAAAGACAATGAGGAAATATGAACACCCTCGTCCGGAGAGCAAGTCATCTGTGCATGATATTTTATATATTTACAGTATTGAATGCAAATGAAAAGTCATTTCCCTCAGGGAAAATAAATCAGACTCTTCTTTCTAAAATTTGAGTGCTTGATTTACATAGAAATTTATTTTCTAATTACTGTTAGAAATTTTTCTCACTTTACAGATTTATGCTTTTGGCAACTCGTCACCTACATTTCTCTCCCAACTAATTGACTTTGGTTTCTTCAATATTTATAACCAGGATTTCTCTCTCTCTCTCGAAATTTTTTAAGTTATTCCAAAGTATTTGTGTCACCCTGTTGCATTATTACTGTTGTTGTTATAAGCTGTAACATAACCTTTGTCTTTGTGGGGATAAGGTAAAATTCAGTCTTGGAAGATTGATGAGCTCATCATTCATGGTGAAATTTTCCAGTTTTCTAAATAATAACAAGAGATAACAAGAGGTGGATATTCCCAGGGCAGGCACCCAAAGTGTCACAGGCTGACTTTTTTATTTTATCAATTGTACCATCTTCCTGGGTTGAGCAGATCCCCAGGAGAAGAGAAGAATTCTTGTCTAGAGAATTCCAGGGACAGAGGAGCCTGGCAGGCTATAGTCCATGGGGTCACAGAGAGTCAGACACAATTGAGGGACTAACACTTTTGGGGCCACATCACAAAGGAGAAGAACTTAAGGGGATCTGTGTATACCTCTGGCTGATTCATGTTGAGGTTTGACAGAAAACAACACGATTCTGTGAAGCAATTATCTTTCAATAAAAATTAAATTTAACAAAACAACAACAAAAAAGGAGAAGAACTCAGATATAAGCTTAACAAAATATGAGCATGCCTTATTTACAGAAAATTACCAAAGTCTGATAAGTGAAACTAATGAAATTTCAATAAATGGAAAGATAATCCAAGTTCATGGAGAAGACTCAATATTTTTAAATTCATGATACACCTCTGTCCAGGCTAACAAAGATAATTGTATCTGTATATTCAACATAAAAGCAATAAATTTGAAGCAATCATTTTACAGGATAAACTTATTATTAAAATTATATGGAAAGTCAAAGGAAGTAAAATATTCAGACATTTTTTTTAATGGAGGACTCACATTACCTAATTTCAAGTCTTACTAGAAAATTATATTAATCTAGAATATCAGTAAAAGGGTAAACACAAAGACAAATTGAACATGGTAGGGAATATAGAAATACACTGACACAGTATAGTCAACTGGTTTTTGAGAGTCTTAATGGAAACTCAGTGGGGAAAGAATAGTCTTCTTAACAAAGCTACCTGAGTGGTTGGACATCATATATTTTTTTAAAAAGAATTTCAACACATACCTCCCACCTTATACAAAACTAACTCAAGATGGAAAAGAGAAATAAATGAAAACGCAAGACTGTAAAATTTCTAGAAGAAAATGTATGGAAAGATCTGTGTAATTTTGAGTTTCATGATGAGTACACCACCAGAAGCATTCTCCATTGGGGGGGAGGGGGAGGTGGGAAATAGAGACAGATAAATTTCAATTCGTTGTATATATTAATAAAACTTTGCTCTTTGAAAGATGCTATTAAGAGAATGAAAAGGCCAGTGACAGACTGGAACTAAATATTTACAAATTATATATCTGATGAAGGAGCTCTATCTAGAATATATAAAGATGTCTTAAAATTCAGTAAGGTACTGCTGCTGCTGCTGCTGCTAAGTCCCTTCAGTCGTGTCTGACTCTGTGTGACCCCATAGACGGCAGCCCACCAGGCTCCACCATCCCTGGGATTCTCCAGGCAAGAACACTGGAGTGGGTTGTCATTTCCTTCTCCAATGCATGAAAGTGAAAAGCGAAAGGGAGTCGCTTAGTCGTGTCTGACTCTTCACGGCCCCATGGACTGCAGCTTATCAGGCTCCTCCGTCCATGAGATTTTCCAGGCAAGAGGACTGGAGTGGAGTGCCATTGCCTTGTCCTCAGTAAGGTAAGAAAATATTAAAACAAGTATTAAATATGCAAAAGAACTTCACAGACTCTTAAACAAAGAAAACACACAAATGAGAAATAAGCATAGCTCAGCTCGTAAAGAATCTGCCTGCAATGCAGGAGACCCTGGTTCAATTCCTTGGTTGGGGAGATTTCCTGGAAAAGGAAACAGCAACCCACTCCAGGATGCTTGCCTGGAGAATTCCACGAACAGAGGAGCCTGGCGGGCTACAGTCCATGGGGCCCCAAAGAGTCAGACGCAACTGAGCAACTTTCACTTAGCACTTTCACAACATAATATATCATTCAGTTCAGTTCAGTTCAGTCGCTCAGTTGTGTCCAACTCTTTGCGTCTCCATGAATCGCAGCACGCCAGGCCTCCCTGTCCATCACCAACTCCTGGAGTTTACTCAAACTCATGTCCATTGAGTCAGTGATGCCATCCCGCCATCTCATCCTCTGTCGTCCCCTTCTCCTCCTGACCCCAATCCCTCCCAGCATCAGGGTCTTTTCCAATGAGTCAACTCTTCGCATGAGGTGGCCAAAGTATTGGAGCTTCAGCTTCAGCATCAGTCCTTCCAATGAACACCCAGGACTGATCTCCTGTAGGATGGACTGGTTGGATCTCCTTGCAGTCCAAGGGACTCTGCAGAGTCTTCTCCAACACCAGAGTTCAAAAGCATCATGTCTTCAGCGCTCAGCAATTTGTATATTAAAACTAAAAATAGATACTACATACCTAACAAAATCTGTAAATACCAAACACTGATGAGAATCTGGAGCAACGACAGGTCTCATGCACCGCTCGTTGCAAGGCAGTATGGCAGTATTTTTGCCACAGCTTTAGTGGTTTCCCACAGAATCAAATGCAGAATTAGCACACAAACCAGAGGTTTCACTCTTAGGTTCAACTGTCTTTAAAACCTGTATCCACACAAAAACTGGCACACAAGGCAACTTTATGCATAATCACCAAAACCTAAAACCAACCAACATGGCCTCCAATTAGTGAACAGAAAAACAAATTGGGGTACACACTTTAACAGAAAACTAGTCAGTAATGAAAAAGAGCAAGCTATAATTCATGTAACCATTTGGAGGAGACCTAAATGCATTTTTCTGAGTGAAAAAACACAGACCCAAAAAAGTTACATACTTTATGGTTTCATTAGTGATATCTTCTAGAAAAGGCAAAACTAACTATAAGAACAGGAAAGAGACCAGTGGTCACCAGAGGTGTTTTGGAAGAGCTTTATGACCAGGAGAGGCACAGAAGATGTTTTCAGTTGGTGAGACTATTCAGGACAGTACAGTAGTAGTAGTAGCGTCTCTGTTGAAACTCGCCGAACTTCACAACACAAAAAGTGAAATTTAATCTATGAAAATTAAAAAATAATAATAATAATTAGGTGGTCTAGGAAGTTCCAGAGTGAAATTCAAACTGCAACCAAAAATATTCTACTGTATTAAAAATGTACAACTTAAAAAAACTGGAAATAAAACTTCCCTACGACCTAGCAATCCCACTGCTGGGCATACACACTGAGGAAACCAGAATTGAAAGAGACACAAGCATCCCAATGTTCATCGCAGCACTGTTTACAATAGCCAGGACATGGAAGCAACCTAGATGTCCATCGACAGATGAATAGATAAGAAAGCTGTGGTACGTTTACACAATGGCTGAGTTATTACTCAGCCATTAAAAAGAATGCATCTGAGTCAGTTCTAATGAGGTGGATGAAACTGGAGCCTATTATACGGAGTGGAGTAAGCCAGAAAGAAAAACACCAATACAGTATACTAACACATATATATGGAATTTAGAAAGATGAAAATGATGATGCTATATGTGAGACAGCAAAAGAGACACGGATGTATAGAACAGTCTTTTGGATTCTGTGGGAGGTGAGGGTGGGATGATTTGAGAGAATAGCATTGAACATGTATATTATCATATGTGAAATAGATCACCAGTCCAGGTTCGATTCATGAGACAAGTGCTCAGGGCTGGTGCACTGGGACGACCCTGAGGGATGGGATGGGGAGGGAGGGGGGAGGGGGGTTCAGGATGGAGGACACATGTACACCTGTGACTGATTCATGGCAATGTATGGCAGAAACCACTACAATACTGTAAAGTAATTAGCCTTCAATTAAAATAAATAAATAAATTTTAAAAATAAAATAAAACGTGCAATGTAATCTTACTGAAAGGAGATGGGGAGGGTAGGATTACCTAAAATAACTTTGGATAATGATCTTTTGGCTAGAAAATCTAGGCCAAAAGAAAATAGTTATGTGGATATTCGCTTTAGTTGGTAAAGTCATTTCTCATAGGTATGTGGGTAAAAAAATTGTGAAATGGCTGTATATGGATATTGAGACTGAACCTGTAGATAAATGTAGGAAAGATGGTAAGAGGCAGTTTTCTTACTGTTGGACTGTGCTGCTATGCTGTGCTCAGTTATGTCCAACTCTTTACGACCCCATGGACTTTAGCCTGCCAGGCTCTTCTGTCCATGGGATTCTCCAGGCAAGAACATTGGAGTGGGTTCCCATTTCCTCCTCCAGGGGATCTTCTTGACCCAGGTATCAAACATGTGTCCTGCATCTCCTGCATTGGCAGGTAGATTCTTTACCATTAGCACCACCTAGATTACAAATCAGTGAGGACAGACAGGATAAACCATGTGGGAATTTATTATAGCTGAAGATATCAATACAAATTAGTTCCCCCCTTTAATATACATACAGATGGATAGTTTTGTTGTTGGTCAGTTGCTCAGTCATGTCTGACTCTGCGACCCCATAGACTGCAGCACACCAGTTTCCCTGTCCTTCACCATCTCCCGGAGTTTGTTCAGACTTATGTCCATTGAGTCAGTGATGCTATCCAAACATCTAATCCACTGTTACCCCCTTCTCCTCCAGCCATCAATCTTTTCCAGTATCAGGATCTTTTCCAATGAGTTGGCTCTTCACATCAGGTGGCCAAAGTATTGGCGCTTCAGCTTCAGCATCAGTCCTTCCAATGAATATTCAGGATTGATTTCCTTTAGGATTGACTGGTTTGATCCCTTGCTGTCCAAAGGACACAGAAATAAATAAATGTGTGTATATATATGTCATATATTTCTTAACTTTGACTGCTGAGAGAGTCTAGAAATAATGACATCCCAGTAGCAATAAGCAAACTCAGCCAGGCTATTGGATTCTAACACTATTCTCCAGTGAAAGAAATCAGGGCTCCTTAGAAAAGTGGCTGGTTCTAGGGGGTATACCAGCTGAGAATGGAGTATCTTGTAATGACAGCAAATGAGAAAGTAGCTAAAAAAGCAAAAGGGTGGGGACAGATCAAAGGGACACAGGAGTAGTCAACTTGAAAGAGCTTTCAATGGCTAAGAATTGTGAGCAACAGAATCATTAGCACAATATGGAATGAAATTCATGAGTATCTACTGATATCAATAAATGACTGAATAAATGTAGAAGGGGGAAATCTCCTGAAGAATTCCAAGTTAAGTGTGGAAATACTCCCTCCTCAGAGATGAAGCTTATTTCCCACCCCCTAGATTGTGGAATGAGTTTAGTGTCTTGCATCAAAAAGTAGGAGACCCTGGTTCAATTCCTAGGTTGGGAAGATCTGCTGGAGAAGGGATAGGCTTCCCACTCCAGTATTCTTAGGCTTCCCTATGGCTCAGCTGGTAAAGAGGCAGCCCACAATGCAGGAGACCTGGGTTTGACCCCTGGGTTGGGAAGATTCCTTGGAGAAGGGAAAGGCTACCCACTCCAGTATTCTGGCCTGGAGAATTCCATGATTGTATAGTTCACAGGATCGCAGAGTCGGACAAGACTGAGTGACTTTTACTTTCACAAAGTAGAATATAGCAAAGGAAGAAAATAAATTCTACAATGGAAAAATCTAGTAGACACTAATTCAGGCAGCTGGCCAAAATTTAACATCATCGCTGGTAAGTCATATTGAGAACAGGTACCACTGATATAATGTGGTAAGAATGGCACTTCATCTCTGCGGTCTTCTTCCCAAGAACCTGTAAGTGCAGTCTAAGCACAAGAAAATCATCTTGGGAACTCAGGTGATGTAAGAAAGTCTAGACCAGCGCACAAAATGAGACAACATACAGAAAACTGCAGGGAGAGTTGACAGTTGACAATTAACCTAGCTGACAGTTAACCTCAACCACAAGACCTCTGAGTGATTTCAAAGATTTGAAATCCCTACATTCATAACTTCTATCTGAGGCTATGGAAATCACAAAGTAGAGTTAAGACACCTTTATTGGCCCTTTTGATTCATATACAGAATTCATGAGTACAATAAACATTGTACTTATTTAATGCCATCTACATGGGGGGGATTTATTATGCACCTATAGTACCAAAGGAAAAAAATTTCAAAAATATGCTGAATGAAAGAACCAAGAAACAAAGTTGTAGACATGAGCCTAGTGCCAACACAATTAATCTATGAACAAAATTAGAGCAATGTTTGCTTGGATTGGAGGGCTTTCCAGAAAGCAACATGAACAAACATTCTTGGACAGTGGAAATAATCTATGTGTGTGCGTTTTGTGTGTGTGTGTGATGTTAGTTAAATGAGTATTCATTTTTCACCATACATGTTCAAACTGCACCCTTGTTGTTCAGTCATTAAGTTGTGTCTGACTCTCTGTGACCTCATGGATTGCAGCAGGACCAGGCTTCCCTGTCCTTCACCATCTCCTGGAGTTTGCTCAAGCTCATGTCCATTGAGTCAGTGATGTCATCCAATCATCTCATTCTCTGTTGCCCCATTCTCTTCCTGCCCTCAATCTTTCCCAGCCTCAGAGTCTTTGTACCTTTAATCATAGAGATTTTTCATCTAAAATCCTTTCTGGAATGAGATTCTTTAAAATGTAAAAATAAAGATGTGACATTTTTCTTATGAAAGTAAACTTCTCTTTGATTTCTCTGTGGCATAACAGACAATAAACATCAATATTCTAAATATGATTTTATCTGTTGGTCTGTGATCATTCACAACATGTCCCTGACTTAAAATAACAAACACTCTTGTTATGACTATTTGCTAGAAAATGATGCCAATGGTTTTGCCTACTATCATGCTGAGAATATCATCCTGTTTGGAGGCAAACTGGCCTGATTCTGTATGCAAATCAGCCTGATTCTGTATTCCACAATGTACCATGTAAAGTATCACTTGGTGATGGCTTTTTAATGAATACCTGATCTGTTGTATTCAACATTCATTTAACAAACACTTGATTACATGTCTGCTCAATGCAGAGATTAAGATAAGTTTAGGTGAAAGAAGAGTAAGAGAGAAACATTCTCTCACTAGCCTATAGTCAGTAGTTAAAACTATGAGTTAGTTTTATTTTAGGTTACTGAGTATTTCCACTCGAACTTCTCACCTTTAAAGTTTCACTGTTGACACTGAGGAAGTATTTTTACAGTGTACTTCACTACAGTTTCTTCAAAGGTAAGTCAAAGGCTACACTCCTTTGATTAAACCTCAAAGCTGGTGCTTTGAACTGAAGAGTCAGTGACTTGAAAATAAAATTGTATATATATGTATTAAATCTTGTATCATCTTTTTATAAAGGTTATTTTTGAAATTTTATGTAACGATATTCCAGGGGGCAAAATAAATAAACAAATGCTATTCTTCACTCTAGTCCCAAACCAAACTATTGATGTTTGTTTCTGGCATTGCTATTCTAATTTTAAAATTCCAACCAAAATCATGACATAAAAGCAAATAAAATGAGTGGCCATAGACTAGAAGAAAGCAGAATTTTATGGAGTTATAATCAAACAGTAAAGAATATGCCTCCAATGTGGGAGACCTGGGTTACATCCATGGGTCGGGAAGATCCCTAGAGAAGGGAAAAGCTAAACACTCCATTATTCTTGCTTATAGAATCCCATAGACAGAGAAGCCTGGTGGGCCACACTCCATGGAGTCACAAAGAGTCAGACATGACTGAATGACTAGCACAAAACAACACATATTTGGTGAAAAACTTTCTGTCATATAAATCTTGAATTTCAGTCTCTAAAAAAGTCTGTCCTCATCAAGATATTTTCTATCAGTTATATAAATATGTTATATCTATAATCTTAAATTTTATAAGATTAGAGGGAGAAATTAATTTTTCTATTGAATGTAATATGATGATAATGGATCAAGAATAATTGGTGAAATCTAGCTGTTACTGTCAAAGAATTATCATTACCAAATGCAAATAAACTAGCCACTACCTGGAATTCAATAAGATCTAAAATGTAGCATGATCATCATACTTGTGGTTACTTAACATAAAGTGGACACCTGGACTTCTTCAAACAATTCTATGAACATTGTTTCCCACAGGTTAAGATTTAAATTGTGGAAAATTCTTCAAGAGATGGGAATACCAGGCCACCTGACATGCCTCCTGAGAAATCTGTTTGCAGGTCAAGAAGCAACAGTTAGAATAAGACATGGAACAACAGACTGGTTCCAAATAGGGAGAAGAGTAAGTTAAGGGTGTATATTGTCACCCTGATTATCCAACTTTTATACAGAGTACATCATGAGAAATGTTGGACTGGATGAAGCACAATTTAGAATTGAAGTTGAAACACAAGTTGAAGCACAAGATTGTCAGGAGAAATATCAGTAACCCCAGATATGCAGGTGACACCACCCTTACGGCAGAAAGTGAAGGAGAACTAAAGTGCTTTTGGATGAAAGTGGAAGAGAAGAGTGAAAAAGTTGGCTTAAAGCTCAACATTCAGAAAACTAAGATCATTCCTCTGGTCCCATCAGTTCATGGCAAATAGATGGGGAAACAATGGAAACAGTGACAGACTATGGGGGGGGGGGGGGGCTCCAAAATCACTGCAGATGGTGACCACAGTCTTGAAATTAAAAAGACGCTTGCTCCTTGGAAGAAAAGCTATGACCAACCTAAACAGCATATTTAAAAAGCAGAGACATTATTTGCCAACAAAGGTCAGTCTAGTCAAAGCTATGGCCTTTCCAGTAGTCACTCTTGGATGTGAGAGTTGGACTATAAAGGAAGCTGAGCGTGTAAGAATTAATACTTTTGAACTGTGGTATTGGAGAAGACTCATGATAGTCCTTTGGACTGCAAGGAGATCCAACCAGTTCATCCTAAAGGAAATCAGTCCTGAATATTCATTGGAAGGACTGATGCTGAAGTTGAAACTCCAAAATTTTGGCCACCTAATGTAAAGAACGAACTCCTTGGAAAAGACCCTGATGCTGGGAAAGATTGAAGTCATGAGGAGAAGGGGAAGACAGAGGATGAGATTGTTGGATGGCATCACTCACTGGATGGACATGAGTCTGAACAAGCTCCAGAAGTTGGTGATGGACAGGAAAGTCTGGTGTGCTGCAGTCCATGGGGTAACAAAGAGTCAGATACAACTGAGCAACTGAACTGAACTGAACTGAACTGAAGATTTAAAATCTTGTGATTCAGTTATTCTTCATTCAGATACCAAAATTAATTTCAGAATTAACTTTTTTTAGAGAACTCACACTTGTAAAAGAGTACCATTTTTTACTCCGCAGAAGTTCATGAAAAGCAGAAACAGCTTGATTATTCAGCTGTGCCAAGGCTTCTGCTGGGGAGAAAAAAAAAAATAAAGAAGGCAGTGTGAAGCACTGTAATGTAATAATTCTGTAAACTTCATTTATGCTTTCACAGGTTAACAGAATAAAAGCAAAGAGAAAAATCATTTTCCCTTTATTTCCATTTTAATTGGGACCTTTAGAGACTCACCTTTATTTTGGAAAAAACACCCAGCAAAACCGTGGAATGTGGGGATCTTGTCTGTATTTTTTTTTTCTTGAATGTTATAATTCATTGCAAACTGAACTTCATCGGTTCCTCAAATGCCAGGAAAGTCATTTAACTATGTTGTACGTGAACCTGTCGACAGGTTGGAGAAAAGCAATTTTAGATGTCAGAATGAGAAAGTACTGGAGGAAGAAAAAGAAAAAAAATCTTTTAAATGCAGTCTCTATGTTAAGATGCATTTTTATTCCCTGTAATGTTACCCTCTGATGTATGTACAATTCCTAGAGTAGTCAATTAAAAGATTAAAAGGCCCTGTGGCCACATTATGAATGATAATTATTTGAGCAATCTGCTGCTCAGGTAGATAAATGGCTGTGTCTGGAAAATAGTTTGAAAATAATTCTGCAAGGACAGAGACAAGTCAAAATATTTTTTTCTCATTGAATTCAACACTGAGACATAATTTCTTAAGCACTTTGTCTTTCAAAGTCAGCTCTTTGAACCACAGGTAACTAACTGAAATTTTTTCAGAGGAACTCTGTGGATAACCATGCCCACTCTTATTTAAATAGCACCACAGATAAGAATCCTAGTGCATAAAGCAATTGTCCTCAAGTGCAGCTCATTTGCCTTTGGGAAAGCTGCAAAGAGTTTGTTCCTGCTGCCAAAATCAAATGCGATCTTTCCAATCTGAACTTTCATAAGTAAACATTAAGCCTTTTAAAATCCAAAAATTGAATAAAGAGAAGAAATTTAATATTCTTTATCAGAGACTTATGCTAATTCAGTATGAAATGTTAAACAATAGTCCTCCTAGTAAAAACTCCAACGGCAGACATTCAAACAGTTCAATGAACAACAAATAAATTTACTATGGAATAGAATGAAATACTTACAATTAACTTTTAATAGAAACACGTAGAAATATTTTCCTTAACATGTTAAAATGCAAAATATAATGTCCAATTCTGTCTTGTTCATCTATTCAATAAATATTCTTTGAAATTCATTTCATAAGGATTAAACCAGTCCTTGAAATAGACATTAAGGTAATTTTACAAATAATTCAAACTTTAAATAACTATCTCTGAAATTTCAAATTAGCTTTACACTGAGTTAAATTTATAGCAAGCATAATTATTTCTTTGATCGTTACGTATGGACCTAAAATGATGATGATATTTTATGATATGTTAATTCAAGTGATATATAACCTGATCATTGATTAAAAACTACTTATATATGTACATCTCATAAAGTGTGATATCTGCACTACAGATAGGCTATATTTTTATATATATATATATATATATATATATATATATATTTTTTTTTTTTTTTTTTTAGACATGGAGCATTTTCCCAATGTTACATGAAATATTTTGCAACCTTACTAGATAGGATAAGCTAGAGGCTCTTAAAATTCAGTTTTTTTTTTTATTTTTTTGAGTGTGTAGGGGTTCTTGTTGTTGTTAATTTGTCCTCCAGTGCAAAAAAATATGCTATACTAGGCTTCATCAAGTAGAAAAAAGGAAAAAGTACCAATTATTATCAAACTTCAGTGTTTTAATAAGAATTACTTAGGACATGTTCTTTTAAATTAATATTTCAAATCTCCATTCACAGAGCATTAGATTTAGTAGGACTGACTCAGAGCCTAGGGATCTGCATTTTGACAACTAGTCCATGTATTTTTCATGAATTAATTAAATTAACATCACTTTAAGAATCTACTGGATAGATATCATTATTCTGATTTCACAGTCCTCAATCAAGATTCACCTAATAAGTAAAGCCTAAATATTTCTGCTCCAAAAGCCCTTAAGCAACTAGAGTATAGTTGCTTAATTATATTATATCCAAATATATCCAACTGTAATATCCAAACACATAGTTATTATTTTCATGTTTTGTTAAAATGAACTATATAAAAAATTTTAAAATATTTTAAATAGGCATTGTAGGTCAGATTTATAGACTCTACTTGGACGAGGACACAAATGATGTAAGTTCTAATATATAAAGAGTATATATGTTTTGTAATAATTTGTAATAGAGCCAGGGCTTTCCAGGTGGAGCTAGTGGTAAAGAACCTACATGACAATGCAGGAAACATAAGAGATGTGGATTCCAACCCTGGGTTGGGAAGATTCACTGGAGAAGGGAATGCCAATCCACTCCAGTATTTTTGCCAGGAGAATCCCACAGATAGAGAAGCCTGGTGGGCTACAGTCCAGAGTCACAAAGTCAGACACAACAGAAGCGACTTAGCATACATACATAATAGAGCCAGGATACTACTTGAGCAGTTCATAGCGCTGAACACTCTGAAAATATAAATAAAGAATGATACACTCTTTTATGGGGCTTTAGTTCATTTGGATATACCTGGAGACAAGTGAATCACTTTGCCAAATTGCCTCTGTTGGCAGAAGCATTTCTTTTGCTCAAGCCTCTGCCTTTCTGCAGAAATTTCTTTCACTTTGTAAAATGGTTTATGGCTCCAGTCTCTAATGACTCTCCAGATTTCTGATACATGTGGTGGCCTGAATGCATTTCTAGAGATATATTCCAAAATCACATTAACTTGACCCTATATGCTTTAAAGACTACTACCATGATAAATTCCCTACAGCCACAATTTATCTGGACAAAAGAATAAATATATGACAGATAAACTCATATTCTGTGAGAATAAGAAGCAAGAAAATGTTCCATAAACTAGCCTTTTCATCTTTCTTTTTTTTTTTTTTTTAGTAACAGAGTATTTTTATTTATTTATTTATTTTTAAATAGGCTAATTACTTTACATCATTACAGTAGTTTTTGTCATACATTGAAATGAATCACCCATGGATTTACATGTATTCCCCATCCCAGTCCCCCCTCCCACCTCCCTCTCCACCCGATCCTTCTGGGTCTTCCCAGTGCACCAGGCCTGAGCACCTGTCTCATGCACCCAATCTGGGCTGGCGATCTGTTTCACCCTAGATAATATACATGTTTCAATGCTGTTCTCTTGAAACATCCCACCCTCGCCTTCTCCCAGAGTCCACAAGTCTGTTCTATATATATGAGTCTCTTTTTCTGTTTTGCATATAGGGTTATCATTACCATCTTTCTAAAGTCCATATATATGTGTTAGTATACTGTAATGGTCTTTATCTTTCTGGCTTACTTCGCTCTGTATAATGGGCTCCAGTTTCATCCATCTCATTAGAACTGATTCAAATGAATTCTTTTTAATGGCTGAGTAATATTCCATGGTGTATATGTACCACAGCTTCCTCATCCATTCGTCTGCTGATGGGCATCTGGGTTGCTTCCATGTCCTGGCTATTATAAACAGTGCTGCGATGAACATTGGGGTGCACGTGTCTCTTTCAGATCTGGTTTCCTTGGTGTGTATGCCCAGAAGTGGGATTGCTGGGTCAAAAACTGGAAATAGAACTGCCATATGACCCAGCCTTTTCATCTTTCTGACTCTAGTTTAGAATGAACAAACATGCTTATACTTCAAGGATGTGGACTTACGATGGCCACAAGTTTCCTTTCCTGAGTTTCTAGCTTCTACTAAAGATCTGAGAACTCAAAGCTAATAGATCATGCTCACAGCTGGTCTACTATATGTTCATTTCTGTTGGAGTGCACATAATATAAATTCCTTCTTTATTGAAACACAATTAAAAACAGAGAATATAATTTTTAAAATGCCTTAGAAGATGAAAGATCCCTGAATAATATGTTTGACTTAGTCTTCTAATCTCTAACATATTAATAAAAGTATAATATCATTTATTTAGTTTTATAAAGATAATAAATATTTATCTGCTGTTGTCGTTTAGTCCCTAAGATGTGTCAGACTCTTTCGTGACGCCATGGAGTGTAGCCTGCCAGGCTCCTCTGTCTGTGGGATTTCCCAGGGGAGAGTACTAGGATGTATTGCCATTTCCTTCTCCAAGAAATCTTCCTGACCCAGAGATCCAACTCCTGTCTCCTCCTTGGCAGGTGAATTACCACTGAGCCACCAGGTAAGCCATCAGGGAAGATAATATATACAGACTTATCTATGTATATATTAAAACACAAATAGGTTAAATGAAAATGTAATAGTTGGGTTCCTTGGTTACATTTGTTAAATCCATTTTTTTAAATTAAAATCCAAATTTTGGAGGTGATTATTTCAAAAATTAAAGAAATTTAGGTGTACAAAGTCAAATGTTTTTACTAGCTTCAAGAATCTAAAACAATTTCTGCTAGGCATTACTACTGTATTTTTGTACTTTGTAGATATATTACCTCTGGAAGAAGTAATTTCAGAAGTGACACTGGAGTGTTATAACTTTTCAAGTTTCTTCTTGTGTTTTGTTTTAGAGAAAAGCATGATCAGCGTATCCATCAAGAATCAATTTTGTCTTCCTATGAGTGATTCACTGTGAATAGGCATCCTTCCAGAAATATAATACTTTTCTTAAGTGCATATAGTTCCTCCCCAGGGCTTCTCAATCTATTCAGTTTACAAAGTGTGAGTGGGAGGTTTATGCGTATATTGAGTCCTATCTGACTCATTGCAGCTCCATGTATTATAGCCCCCTCAGGATCCTCTGTCCATGGAATTTTCCCGGCAAGAATGCTAGAGCAGGTTGCCATTTCCTACTCTAGGGGATCTTTCCGACCCGGGGATGGAACCCACATCTCTTATGTCTCCTGCATTGGCAGGCAGGTTCTTCTCAGGTGTCACCAGAGGAGCCCTTAGCAAGTAGAACGATGAATACCATTCAGCCTGAAAGTATAACTCAGTATATAGTAGAGAAGTTGCTGACTTGGGTTCAAATCCCATTTCTCCCACTTATGAATTCTAATCTTGAGTATATGGTATTTGTTCATCTCATCAGTTAACCAGACATAATTATGTTGCCCGAATTAGTTGTTAAAAGTATATGAAAAATAAAAATATATGAAAAAAAGTAAATATATTATACCAATGGCTGATTCATGTTGAGAAATTTTGTTGTTGAGAAAACAACAAAATTCTGTATAGCAATTATCTTTCAATTAAAAAAATAAACAAATTTAAAAAAACCATTTAGGGAAACAAATTGAACCTCTGATGCTGAAGACATAAAAAAAAGTAAATATGAAAATGTGTAGAGATGCACATCAATATTTAAACGATGCCTTTGTCATCAGACATGTGTCTCTACTATCTATCTATATCTGTATCTGTGTAGACGTTTTGAAGATGGACATTCCGAAAGCACTTTTTTATACATGTACTTAGAGTATGTGAACTGAGGTCAAAAGAGCTCAGTTTTTGCTCTGGCTTGGTCTGCCTCAGGAAAATGATTATGTATTCACACCATGAACTGAGGGAGGGCCTAACCCTCCTGAAAAAGCCACAGACAGCCACGCCTGCCTGGCAACCGACCTCAGGAGAGCATGAGGACCATTGCTCCTTTGCCAGGACCAGGTTTGCAGGCTTCTGTAGGCGGAGGAGACTTGCGCAGGATAGAAAACCACAGGTCTTTTCTTTCCATTTTTTTTGGGAGACTATCCAAGTTACAGCAGTTAAAAGAAAGTATCTTCTGTTCAATATCAGCAACATGATATACACTTAAGCTAAGATCAGCTAAAAGCAAGGCAGAGCAAGCACTTCATTTTTCCTCATAGTGATAATGGTTTATAAATTGTTTTATGTTTCTGAACTAGGGGGAGAACAGGCATATTTTTGCCAATTTCTCTTATAATACATAAAAGGCAGTAAGCAGTGTCCTCCATGAGTGCTGGCTTTCTTTGACACATAGAAAACAATACTAATAGACCCTGTTGCTTTATTATCTGTAAATATATATACATATATACATATGGCACATATACACACATATACATAGGCATATATAGTCAAATTTATATCAAACAGATGCACAGAACTACGTATTTTAAAATATAATTCAAGTAAAACAATTTCCATGAAGTTATATATGTCCCAGCTTTTTTAGTTCTATCAAGTAACACATAGAATTTAAAATTACATTATTGACATGACTATCAAGCTGATAATTTAATTTAAATGATGTCAAGCATCACTGTATATATTTTGGGTTCTATTATGGCAAACATTAGCAATTTAAATCATTTTAAAATGAAGTATGATAGTACAGCCAATTTCTGGTAGATATAAATAATCTAATAAAAAGACAAAAATATATAAAATTCTAGAGGAGGTAAAGTGACATGAAATGGGCCTCAGTGTGATCCACAGAAGCCCGAGTGACTTAGAAAAGCACTGTGTTGTTCAGTCATTAAGTCCTTTCTGACTCTGCGACCCCATGGACTGCAGTACATCAGGCTCCTCTGTCCTTCACTATCTCCTGGAGCTTGCTCAAACTCATGTCCATAAGAAATAATTGCTGACAAAATTGTGACCCCAGTGAGGTCAGCATGATTGTCATAATAGACTGTACAATTGTAACCATATTATCACATTTCAAACCCAAAACCACTACTCAGTCTACTAGAGGAATTTATTCAATTATAAATTCAGGATATACTTAATAGAAAATTTTAATAGATAAGGAATCTTTTAAAGTAATGCATTTTAACACGAAATTTTCTAGAACTTATTTTGATAATTTCCATTTTTTAGCATATTTGAGCTATAATGCTATTGTTTGTATCTTAAAATCTTACAAATGGTAGCATAAAACCTATTATTTTGTACTTTGGGTAGGACAATAGATAGTTTTTAAAGTGTCATGAAGAAAGTTGACTATTATCTTTTCAATGTGTGCTTTATAATATGAAAATCTAGGAATATGAAGAAGGCAAATGTAATTTGTATTACATTTCTCAGTCCTCTTGCTTGAAACAGAGATATTTGATATTTTCTGGCTAATGAATGATGAGAGGATGTGGTGAGTAAGATGGTCAAGATCTTGACCTATTTCTGGCCTACCTTGCCTTCATTCCTTCTTTATTTTCCCTAGAGACATTAGGAAACAGTTGTTGAGAGTAACTGTGTCAGGATAATAGCAATCTTGAATCCTGGGACAGAGCTACTCACAAGAGGAACCAGACAAGGAGTATTTACACTGGACATTGTGGGAGTGATTTTGTAAGTATGTATGCAGCACTGTGCTACCAAGATATGAGCACAGTGGGCCTACCCAGGCTAATAAGGCATTTAAAGGAGTGTGGGAGGGGGGAAGGTGAAGCAGTGACAGATTTTATTTTCTTGGGTTCCAAAATCATTGCAGATACTGACTGCAGCCATGAAATTAAAAGACACTTGCTTCTTAGAAAGAAAGCTATGACAAACCTAGACAGCATATTAAAAAGCAGAGACATCACTTTGCTGACAAAGGCCCATATAGTCAAAGCTATGGTTTTTCCAGTAGTCATGAATAGAAGTGAGAGCTGGAACATGAAGAAAGCTGAGCACCAAAAGATTGATGTTTTCCAAGTGTTGTGTTGGAGAAGACTCTTGAGAGTCCCTGGGACTGCAAAGAGATCAAACTTGTCAATCCTAGAGGATTGAGAATATGCATTGAAAGGACTGATGCTGAAGCTAAAGCTCCAATACTTTGGCCACTTGATGTGAAGAGCAGAATCATTGGTAAATCCCCGACGCTGGGAAAGATTGAGGGCAGGAGAAGAAAGGAGAGACGGAGGATGAGATGGTTGGATGGCATCATCGACTCAATGGACATGAATCTGGGCAAATTCTGGGAGATAGTGAAGGACAGGGAAGCCTGGTGTGCTGCAGTCCATGGAGTTACAAAGAGTCAGACATGACTGAGCTACAGAACAGCAAACAGTAGTGTGGTGGTTACCTGAGCTGTGGGATGAGGCTAGACCACAGCCAACACTCAGCTACTTTTACTATTATTAATGGAAAAAATATACCAATTCAATTTGAACCCACAGTGCAGGAACTAGATGACAAAGAGACATTAAAAGTAAGAAGAAGAATGAAAGAACTCAAGAAGTGAGAATGCCTTGTCTAAGGGAACAAACCAAGGAGAATTGTAAGGAACAGTCCAAGAAGTGCACAAGTGTTTCGCATTACTAAAATGAGAAGATTGTAACCTTCTTGTTGACTGGGTTGTTGACTGGGACCTTTATGGAAACTTAAGATAATGATGTAACAAAATTAAAAGGAATGTTAAGTGGAGATAGCAATATAAAAGTTAAAGTCAAAGGAGAATTTTCTGAAGATAAGGGAACATAGAGTCAACTTCTGTTTCCATGAATTTCCTATTCTAAACCAGAAAGCCCAACAGACAAGGTATGTCTTCTTTCTCACGGCAGAGTTTGGAAATAGCAAATATGTCAACAGAGGTTTCTTTAATAACATGACAGAGAACAAGCCATTAAATCTACTTTTCACTATTTACTAAGTAGTGTTGATCAGCTTGAGTTTCTGTGATCATTTCATTGGGACTTGCATTATGTTAACACACATTTAATGCCATCTAAAAAAATACCACAATGATAGTGTATTAATGGTTCTTTATCTTAAATAATTATTTTTATTTGAAACACATCTATTTTTCTCTTCTATTTTCACTTAAAATTGAGACACTAAAATATGTCTAACATTAAAGCAACTGAAAACATCTGTATTTCAGCTTTGCTAGTAAGAGTATACGAACATAAAATGACAGTGCAACAGCCTTCTAGTGACATCTGCTGAACAACCAAGTTCTTCCTTTAGCAATAAACATAAAAGGAGAAGTTATCTGTTTATAAAGGAGAAAGAAAAATGAATTTTCCTGAGTTTCCATACAAAATTAAGATGTGAGATTTAAAATAGACAATTGGGTATTTCTTACTTTAATATTAATATAACAGTATGATTAGTTGAACAAGAAACTTGACTGTTTATACATTGCAGAATATAAATTATACCAAAGCATGCTGCCATTTTTCCTTCCTCATGATCTCTTCCAGTTCTGCAAAAGTTTAATTTAAGGGAACATAGCTTTAAGAATTTAAAAAAAAAAAAAATTTCTTAAGGCAGGTGCTGAAAATTAGCAATGCATATACAACAAACTCAAGAAAGAAGAAGAAAAGAATGAGACAGCAGTCATATTTTTGAGAGCAAGTCAGGTTAGACAACTTCTGATACAAAAAAAAAAGTAGAAGCTTTAAAAAGTTTATAAACAAATTAAAATAAAACAAGTCATTTGAAAAAACTCTAAAATAACTTTAAAATTATTTATAAAAATATATACTAACTAAATTAATCAGTAACTACCAGGTGAACGTATGGCATGGGCAACTTATTAGTAGAAATATATTAGATATTTTAACATTAACAAAATATATAGATTAGTAAAACTGTTAACCAATATTGCATTGAATAATTGTCCTAATATACATTCTTATTTAACTGATCAAGTAACCCAAAGAAGTGGATGCATTTCATTTTATCCAGGAAGGAAAGGTGACATGCATCTAAATGGTCAACCTCATGACCAGGTCATGAAACTTGCACTTCAAAGATCAATTCTAGTGCCTCTTATGTCACATAGCTCCCATGTAGAGGAAATGCTGCACTTTTTAAAGCCTGAAGACACTTAAAACATTTGGCATGTGTCAAAAATTGAGCTGTTAGAAGTCATCACTTAAAATACTATGTCATGACCCTGGGGCAAACATCTACATTTTTAAACTGGAAAATAAAATTGACAAGGTTTTTTTTTTAATTCTTTAATATTTAATTGATTTTTTTTTTCTGTAAAACTATGTTAAATATTTAAATCTATTTGAGAACATTCTGCTACTACTTATTTAGTGTGGGGCATGTTTTTAAATTATGGAAGCAATTATGTAAAGATATAGCCAATTTCTGTTTATGATACTTTTATAGCTTTGTCAATAAAGAACAAATGGTTTAAAAAAAATGGTTAAACAAATGATTTAATATCTCAGTCTTAGTGCTACAGAATATTTCTTTTTAATGACCCAGATGGGTGGGATGGGAGTAAGGGTAGGAGCGAGGTCCAAGAGAGAGTGGGCATGTATGCTTACAGTGGATTCACATTGTATAGCAGAAACTTATAGAACATTGTAAAGCAATTATATTCCAATAAAAAAGAATCCAAACAAAAAAAGCTTGTTTGAAGATAGAGAACCTTCACATACTGTTCTTAACCAATAAAAAATAGCAATGTAGATGCTTGCTATGATGCTCAGGGACACTGCTACCGCTGCATGTATGTTGATGCAATTTGAACATGCTTTAAAATTCCTTTAAAATTTAATTTAATATTAATTTTAAGTTTTGTCACTGTTTAGAAGATCAAATGTTCTACCATTATATGCTATACTAATTAAAATTAAATTTGTCTTTTTTTTTTAATCAGTAAACTAGTTTCCAAACAAGGTTTTTGAGTCAAACCTATTTGTAAGGATTACTCTTCTTCTTGGCCTAGATTCTCTTTTCCAATACCCTTGTACCTTTCCAGGAGCAAATTTGGTGGAAAATACATGTTTATGATGATGTTGATGGTGATGATGATGACAATATATGAACACTGATGACTGCTGTAAGAAATCATTGCACATCCTCTGTAATCAAAAAAGAAAAAAAAAACAGACTTCTTCATATTTTTTTCCTGCTTCCTGTGAGTCTATAATTATTCTGAAATTAAAAAAAATTATAATCTTTATGTACAAGGGTAAAAAAGTGTAAAAGGAAGGGAAGATGACAAAACATCTTTTTAAAGTTGTCAAAAAATAAATAGCATTCTTCCAAGAAAATCACTCTATGTTACTTTTATCAAAATTTGCTTTTTATTATTCAACTTAGTTTAAACAATAAAAAAGTCTTTCAATTTTTCAAACACATTTAAAACTTTTAAGTTAAATAGTATGAATTATGTAAGGTATCTGATTACCTCACTTGTAAATGAAATATCTTAATCCAGTGATCCTACCTGTGTTTTTGAGAATCTTGTCTTTTTCCTTTACCCTAAGGAGACAAAAATGTTTCTCCTTAAATAATTTTAATTTGTAAAGGTGCATGAATGAGTGAGGGAAAGACTGAAAAAATGAGTAAATAATATATGTTTGTCAACACATTTTAAAATCTAGAGAAATAGATTGCTTATTATCAAAAGAAAAAAAAGATATAGTATTGAGATGATTCCAAAAGAGACATACGTGTGTTTTCTATATGCAATTAATGTTTTGCTAAACTTGCTCAAAATTCAAGCTAAGAATTTTTAATTACTCATTAATGTTATAGTTTGAAAATATTATATTTTCCCCCAGAAATCACATAAAATATGCTAAATATAAGTCCACTGTATGCCTTCAGTTAGTGAAGGTATTTTGCATAATTTATTAAAAGATTATCTGAGCCCAGAAAATCCAATTAGCTAGGACAAAACTAAGCAACTGGTTAATACAGATAAAATAATAAGTAGCAAGCATAAAATTTCAAAATCAAAAATTACTCAAATAATGTAACTTATTTTTCTATAAGTCAACTGTGTTCATACAAGGAGAAACAATATTAACTCTAGTCAACTCCATGTGATCACAACATATTTGGGTTTTTCCATCTCCTGGTCTCTCTATTTTTCCCCCGAGATCAGTATAAATTTCTGAGGGTGCATATAATGTCATAGGATGAGCTGGAATCTGAAGATGTGATACAACCTCTAGGGGAAAAGGTGGTGATGTACCCTAAGAAGTAATTTTGTATTGGGTAGGGAGAAATAATCAGTGTTGACCTGAAACAAATAGGCTGCCAGATATTTCTCCAGGAAAGGTGGATTTTTTGGGAATAAACAAAGAATGGCCATTCAGAGTCCTCAATCTTGGACTTGTATGTTAAGTCCCCTCAGATCAAGGGAAGGAGAACACTTTTATAGAGGCAAAAAGGAAATTGGGAGGGCTATTGCATACAAAGATTCCTTAACTCATGGCTGAGTCCTTGTCAGGAAAAGGTGACTTTCTTCTTCCTGTTCAGTCAGCTCACTTCAGTTGCTCAGTTGTGTCTGACTCTTTGTGACTCCATGGACTACAGTACTGCAGGCCTCCCTGTCCTTCACCAACTCCCAGAGCTTGTTCATCCTCATGTCCATTGAGTTGGTGATGCCATCCAACTACCTCATCCTCTGTCGTCCCCTTCTCCTCCTGCCTTCAATCTTTCCCAGCATCAGGGTCTTTTCCAATGAGTCTGCCCTTCACATCAGGTAGCCAAAGTATTGGAGTTTCAGCTTCATCATCAGTCCTTCCAATGAATATTCAGGACTGATTTCCTTTAGGATGGACTGGTTTGATCTCCTTGCTGGTCAAGGGACTCTCAAGAGTCTTCTCCAACACCACAGTTTAAAAGCATCAATTCTTTGGCACTCAGCTTTCTTTATAGTCAACCCTCACATCCATACATGACTACTGTGAAAACGATAGCTTTGACTAAATGGACCTTTGTTGGAAAAGTAATGTCTCTGCTTTTTAATATGCCATATGGTTTTATCATAACTTTTCTTCCAAGGAGCAAGTGTCTTTCAATTTTGTGGCTGAAGTCAGCATCTGCAGTGATTTTAGAACCTAAAAAAATAAAGTCTGTCACTGTTTCCATTGTTTCCCTATGTATTTTCCATGACTTGATGGGGTCAAATGTCATGATCCTAGTTTTCTGAATGTTGAGTTTTAAGCCAAATTTTTCGCTCTTCTCTTTCACTTTCATCAAGAGGTTCTTTAGTCTTCTTCACTTTCTGCCATAAGGGTGGTGTCATCTGCATATCTGAGGTTATTGATGTTTCTCCCGGCAATCTTGATTCCAGCTTGTGCTTCATCCAGCCCAGCAATTCATGTGAGGTACTCTGCATATAAGTTAAATAAGCAGGGTGACTATATACAGCCTTGGCATACTCCTTTCCCAATTTTGAACCAGTACATCGTTCCATGTTTGATTCTATCTGCTTCTTCTTGACCTGCATACAGATTTCTCAGGAGGCAAGTAAGGTGGTCTGGTATTCCCATCTCTTTAAAAATTTTCCAAAATTTTTTTGTGATCCACAAGGTCAAAGGCTTTGGTGTAGCAAATAAAGCAGAAGTAGATTTTTCCTAGAATTCTCTTGCTTTTTCGATGATGCAATATATGTTGGCAATTTGACCTCTGGTTCCTCTGCCTTTTCTAAATCCAGCTTGAACATCTGGAAGTTCTTGGTTCAAGTACTGTTGAAGCCTAGCTTGGAGAATTCTGAGCATTACTTTGCTAGAGTGTACTGTGCTATGCTCAGTTGCCCAGTCATATCCGACTCTGCGACCCCATGGATTTTAGCCTGCCAGACTTCTCTGTCCATGGGGATTCTCCAGGCAAGAATACTGTAGCGGGTTGCATGCCCTCCTGCAAGGGATCTCCCCAACTCAGGGATTAAACCCAGGTCTCCCTCATTGCAGGAGGATTTTTTACCATCTGAACCACAGGGAAGCCCAAGAATACTGAAGTGGGTAGCTTATTATTTCTCCAGTGGATCTTCCTTAGCCAGGACTCAAACCAGGGTCTCCTGCATTGCAGGCAGATTCTTTACCAGCTAATATACCAGGGAAACCTCATGTATGGGCTAAGCTTTATTAAAATTAAAATCCAAAGATTTTATATCTTTGTTCTCTAGTTACTTGACAATTTCTCAGGGAGCAGCAGGTTGCAACACAGTTAAGTATTCACAGGGACTAACAGCAAGTACTTCGTAATGTCATGTCACCACAATAAGGTTAAAAACAACAAACTACTATCTCCTGTACCCAGAGAGTTTCAGAGACCTCAGGTTCAAATGTTCACTTTCTAATCATTTGTGGTTATTCAAATGTCTTACAGGTGTTCTCTAAATGGATATACATTCTGCCCTCTCGCTATCCAATATGGATATGATTATTTTTTTCATTACAGTACCAGTCTCTGAAATGTCATATGTGAGTCTTCTCTTTGGTTCTATTCTCTATCATACTTCAAAAGCACTATGACAGGTTGGATAAAATTCTCTCTACTACAATTTATGCTATTATCTTCTTTCTCAGGACCCATCCTCCACTCATTGAGCTTTATTTGCTGCTGTTCTTTTATGCTTCTCATTGTTTACTGGACCCTCTGATATGTAAGAATCTTCCACAAGTCCAGGACAACTGGAGGAAGTTTCAAATCGAGTGACACACAACGATCTCCCAGATTACCCACTACTCTGGACCAAGTTTGTCTTCTTTGACTTTTCCTTTTTGGAGTTGAGACTCTTCATGTCATATATGAGACCTTTACTTGCTGGATATTAAAAACTTTGATTCCATTTGAGCAAAAGTTAATTCAGATCAGGCATCAAACTGGAAGTGGTTATGAGTGTTCCACTGTGAGGAGCTACAGGGAAAACCATGTAGAGATGGTGTGGAAACAAAGAAAAATTATTTGATTGGCTGTGACTTAAAGCCTCCGTGGCTGTTTGTAATTTGTTCCATCTCATTTCAATGACCTTGTTTAACTAGGTTAACATGGCTAGAATATCTAAATTCTGGTGGCAAAATAACCCTGTCAAACTCATAATTGTCCCATACCAGAAAAGAATAACTTACTTGCACACACACAGATTAATGAGTTTATTAGGCTTTCAACTAATCCTTTAACTAAAGCATCAGATATAGCTAAAGAGAAAAACCTAAACTGAATGACCCCAACCCACATCTGCAGTCTCTTCTCTGGAACTTCTATGTCTTATCATCCAGGTACAGTGACCAAAATGCTAGGATATGAAGGTCAGGTGGACATGAGAACAGGAGTCACTGTTATATAGTGCAATCATGGTAAGCTTTTTTTCTATCTTAATGACAAATGGTTAGGTGTTTTTCACACACATACACACACACACACACAAAATAGAACCAGCTTATATTCCATAATATACACATAGTTTAGTAGCATGTTCCATATCAGTTAAATAAAAATCTCATGCTCCTCTAAGAAGCTCTGAGGGTAGAGATGGGCACAATTTTCTTTCCTTGGATCTATAGTTGTTTAGTTTCTCACTAAAAGACATTTTCCTGCTTGTCGATAACAAGTCTTCCATAGACATTTGATAAACATCCATTGCTTGATTAAGTTACAGTAAGCAAGCATCTTTCATTTAGCATAGCATTTCCTAACAATGTCAAGGCATTGTTCATCAATTTTCAGATTTAAGTAACACTGAACATTTGCCTGAGATGATAAGCTGCTCAGAAGATGGTAATGATGATCCCATGTGCAAGGCAGATGTAAAGACCAGATTTATGGACTATGTGGGAGAAGGCGAGGGTGGGATGATTTGAGAGAATAGCATTGGAACATGTATATTACCATAGGTAAAATTGATGACCAGTGCAAGTTTGATGCATGAAGCAGGGCATTCAAAGTCTGTGCTCTGGGACAACCCAGAGGGATGGGATGGGGTGGAGAGGGAGGTGGGAAGGTGATTCAGGATGGGGGGACACGTGCAACCGTGGCTGATTCATGCCGATGTATGGCAAAATCCACCACAATATTGTAATTATCCTCCAATTAAAATATATTAATTAATTTAAAAAATAAAACAAAATAAAAAAGATTTTTTATTTTATAGAATGGAAAAGTGAACTTCGGGTTACCAAAGAGTGGCAGAAGGTAGAAACAATCTGGGCTCTAGGACCTCAAATCCTGCCTTTCTGGCCTTTAAAACATCTCCAGTGAGAAGAAGAGATGTTTTCTCATGGGCTGAAGCCAGCGGGGAGCAAGTTTTCCTTAGGCAGCCCAGGGTCACCGTGGGTCCTGGTTCTCACAGGCTGAATTTAGATGAGGCCTTTGGTCTGCGTTCAGCTTTGTTTCTAAGCTCAGAATGATTTCATGCACTTATCCTTTCTTTTCTGTCTGTCTGGTTTCCATGGAAATGCAGGCGTTTTGGAAATGGCAAAGCCTTGCACCACAAGCACAGACACCGTGTGTTATTTTGGGACTCAAAGGCGAAGTTAACACAGCCAACATGTAGATGTGAACTGGTCCTGGTCGGGGCAGGCAGGGGTGCCGATGGAAGGTGTGATATCCCATTGTCTTATTAGAGAAAGAATGCACATTCACAGGGGTTACAGTTTATCTGTTCTATGAGAAATATAAGATTTATCTTCATAAACATTAATCTAGACAGGAAAAACACAAGATTGGGCAAAAATTCAGATTTTTCTTTTGCTTTATTATAAGTTTATTTAATATGTGCTTAGGAATTACAAAGAAGTACCTTTTACTGAAGTCAGGGTTTAAGTTAAATTATTACAAACTTTAAATCAGTTTCTCCACCAGAACACATAATTTCATTAAGAACATTCCTTAACTGGGTTAAAATCTATTTCTCTTCCCACACACACTGCCTTTCAAAATAAAATGAAATTTGAAAACTAAGGAAGAAACTTTTTTTTAAAGAAAAGAGATACTTGAAAATAATCTGATTGTGTTATATAACGAGAAAATCATTTTGCATTTCTGTGAATTATAGGCTGATTCTTACAACTTATTTTAATGCCTATTTCTTAGTTTTCATTCTTGACACATTACAGTTCTATATTGCAACTAATTTTATTCCTATAACTTATAGAATTTCTTAAACCTCACAAAGTTGTGGGATTTTAAGAGATGCTTGGGTATAATCATATAATGTTATATTAATCACAAAATTATTTGCTGATTACACAGTTAAATCAGTCCCTTCTTTGTGTAAGCAAAAATTTTAAAGGTTTCTCTTCTTTCAATTTATTCACCATTTAATTTATTTAATAAATCATAAACACAATAAATAATAAATAACATACAAATTTCTGCAGGATTAAAAAAAAAATCTGACTCTATTGGAGAAAAACATTACTCTACAGAAGCCTTGCCTTGTAGAGCTTATGCCCATGAAGGAGAATACAGAAGAAAAAGATTTGCAAAAGATAAAAAACATAACTTGGCCTCAAAATTATTTTTACACAAATCACTTCAAAAAATTTTCTTTGTATCTCCAAAGAAAGGAAGGCCAATATTGCAAATTAAATGAGAAATAAAATAGCTTAGGCCCCAGGAGAGAAGAAAAAAGAAAATGTTTATTATGAACTAGAGGTAAAAGTTTGGTTTAACCATAATGACAAAAAGAGGAAATAAAATTGTGACAAGGAACCAGTTTTAATACTGTATTTTTTAATGAGGTAGTAAAAGGAATATATAGCTGGAAGAAAAATGGAAAACCACAATCAGATCATACACAATGAGTTTGAACAAGTTAAAAACTACAATAAACATTCTTTGCCCCCAGTTTTATTGAGATATAATTGACATATAACATTGTATAAGTTACAGTAAACTTCTTAGTGAAATATATAAATAGACAATAATAAATTTTAACTAAGAATAGTTTTCTGAGATCAATCTTAAATACTTTTGTCTTTAATTAAAAAAAATAAAAAGGAACATGCTTTTGAATTCAAACGTCAGTCAAAAGTGTGCTAGTTTCTTTAAATTATAAAGCTTCACTTCAAATATCTATAAATAGAAGCAAATTCCATTGTCCAGAAATCAGAGTTTTCCATCACTAGCCATGGCTCTTGCAATTCAATATCATAGATAGACAGGGAGGCCTGGCGTGCTGCGGTCCATGGGATCGCAAAGAGTCAGACAGAACTGAGTGACCGAACTGAACTGAACTGAATCATGGCTCTTCCAATGCAATATCACAGAGGCCATGTGGGATTCAGAATGCGTAGCGCTTCACAAGTGCCATTGGTGACTCAAATTTCATCTCAATAAATCCGTATAGAAATGTACATATGTACAAAATATACAACCCAAATTTTAAGTGATTTTTATGACTTGATATTGTTTTTAAGTCCTCTGGTCAGATTTAATCATATATAAATAAGAGGAAAGTGTTCCATTGAATAAGCATCACTGTATTCAGAACTACTTTTGTAAACTCTTACCTATCCCCATGTTTACCTTATGCAAAATGTTTCTACTTCCATTGTTGTTGTTGTTTAGTTTCTCGGTCATATCTGACTCTTCATGACCCCTTGGATTGTGGTCCACCAAGGTCCTTTGTCCATGAGATTTCCCAGGCACAAATACTGGATTGGCTTGATACTTCCTTCTCCAGGGGATCTTCCCCACCCAGGGATCAAACCGATATCTCCTGCATTGCAGGCAGATTTTTTGCCACCGAGCCACCTGAGAATTCCTTTCAGGTCTTCCTATGCTTCACTGTTCACAATTTGTCTTGCCCGTGCATGTACCTAGATGGGAACTGACAACTGATAGAGAAAAAAACGAGGCTTTAAGAAATCAGGAATCATTTCTTTCGATGTTAAATCCTTCTGATTGCTATCATCATCTAGCTTAAATTGTTTCAATGCTTCCTACTGAATAGAGAAAATTTTTGACAATATCTTGCCACAAATGACATACTCGTGAGTCTTTCATTTACCTTATCTAACAGGATATAAATTGCTTTTCGTAAATCTTATACTTAGCCAACTGATGTTAGTTTCTAGTGATCACTTCTCTTCGCAAGTAGTCCAATACTTCAAAATAACCTTATTGTTATTCTGCTCAGAAATTTTGTCTGAGAATGACACAGTCATGTTTGTTCTTGCAAACATCTTGTTCAGTCTCATTCAATCAAATATTACTGATATCAGCTTAGTGATCATAGCACTGGACTTTTGTAAAGAGTGCTGTACTATGTCTGGATACTAAATATAATTATATCAATCAACTGACTACCTAATAAACAACAATATCCTGGTGTTAGGCCAGGGAATGCATTACAGCCTGTTTCATGAATTTCTAAAAAGGCCTGGCTTGTGTACAACCAAAGATTTACAGAGACACTAATATCTTGATATTGTCAAGAAGACAAGCCAAGGACACATTGCGCACTGTATATTTATATAAATGAGATGCCTGTGTGTCTCATTACTTGAGATCTCCAACCATTACTTAAGAACTTCTTTGTATATTAACTTTTAAAATTGTTTTAAAAGGTGGAGCAGTGAGGATAACTAGGGCAACGAAACTACTCTGTATGATATTATAATGGTGGATACATGTCATTATACATTTGTCCAAACCTGTAGAATATACAATGGCAAGAGTGCAAGAGTGAACATTAATGTAAACCATGTTCTCTGGGTGACTGTGATTAGTTAATACAGATTCCTCAATTGTAACAAATGTAACACACAGCGGGAGGAGGACAGTTTACAGTGGGGGAAGTTATGTATGCATGTGTATGGGCAGGGGATACATGGGAAATCTCTGTGTCTTTCTCTCAATTTGCCTTGAACCAAAAACTAATGCTAAAAAAAAACATAAAGTTTAATTTTTAAAATTCACTTTACATTATTTATGAAATGCACATCTTTCTTCTGACAGAAATGTGATCCTGGGAGCAGGCGCCAAGTTGTATTCAGTTCTTTGTCTAAACCTATCATGTCTGCAAGGGCATTGTTTATATAAAAGTCTCAGAATTCGCTCTTTAAGTGATAACTTCTCTCCAAGCCAATTTTGTGACTTCAAGTCTAATTATTGTATATTAAACTTGTAGTCGAAACACTGTCATGCTTGATTAGGTTGTCGATACACAGGATAGTTTATTAATCAGATTGATTCTTTATTCTACAACTGCTGTTTTGGGAATCCTCTTTAAACTAATCACTAATGATTATGATCATTTACTCATTTAAAAGCAACTCAAAGTTAGGCAGTTCAAGAAAGATAGGTCAAACACTGTATTCATAAGAAACTCTGGAACTTCTCTCTCACAATCAGTGTTTGATTTCTTTCATCCAAGATTACCTCATGTTTCAAGATGACTGCTGAAGTTCCTGCCATCAAGTTCACCTTTCATGTCAAGAAAGAAATTTCAAAAGCTTCCAGAAGCCTCACTTAATTCATCTTGTCCAGTATTTAGGGACATGGCCACACTGAGCTTGCCAGGAAGATGAGAAGTATCTTTTATTCAGAATAGCAATATGATTCCCCAGATCAATGGAAAGGTGAGAGTTCATGTCACATTAACCATAGTAGTCTATGCTTCATCATCCTCAAACGTGTCTGGGAATCTCTCAGATGCATATCTAACCCGCTTTCACAAACCTGTCCATAAACAACC
The DNA here is from genome assembly GCF_023699985.2 of Odocoileus virginianus. NCBI lineage: Eukaryota > Metazoa > Chordata > Mammalia > Artiodactyla > Cervidae > Odocoileus > Odocoileus virginianus. The sequence goes on along the minus strand of NC_069687.1, from coordinate 15,927,972 downwards.
ATGACACCCATCTCTCCTGTTCTGGATTCCTTCCTGTTAAAGCCTGATATCCTCAAAACCTTTCTCTGGCATCCTCACGCCATTCACGGTGTCATCAGAATGTAAACCTCAAGGTCATACCCTAGGGGCATTCTATCCAGCAATTACTGAAAGCATTTCGTTCTCACAGCTCCACGACAGATCTTGTTCCTCAGCTACTTGGGCCTTGGTAGCCTCTGCCCCAGTGCCATACAGCTGTTGGTGATCTAGACACAAAGCCAAGTCTTCTAGGCTCAAGGACTCAGAAATTCCTCCTGAAATTCTCTGAACACGACAGCTGTCTCCTAAAAGTCTTCCCTAGCACTCAAGAAACTGGATGGTACATTGAAGTGAGGCCCAGCTCCGCTGTTCCCCTCAGGCCTCCTTTAACCAAATCAGAGCACATCTCAAGCCTGTCAAGTCTGAGAGGCAGAAGTGTGACTTTTCTTGGGTTCTGGTAGGATATTCCACTGGTCACACTTCCTGGAGAATAATTCCTTCCACACTGACTTTGCTTTTTTAACAAAATCACTCTTAAAATTCATAAAAAAAAAATGTTTAAGTAGATTTATTCCACTATCTGTTAAAAGCTCAAATATCAAATATGAAGAATAATGTCATACACTTAGACTAGATTTTAAAGAAAGGTACCATAAACAGAGTAAATAAAATATCTTCATAAAACAGGCCATTAGGGAAACATAAATAAATGTGAGAAACTAAAACTATGTTCCGTTTTATATTTCTTGAATTTTATAATGATAATTGTCACTTCAGAAGGCATTTCTTAGTCATATTAGTGGGTCATGAATCCATGTTAGTATGGATAAAGTAACCTGTTGATTAATTATGTCAGAGAAACCCACCAAGTGGCTTGGTTTTTCAGAGCCAAGTTTTCAACACTAACTCATGTCAGCAAAAGTATTGTGAAAAGGAATAGAGTTAGCAAGATAAATACATCAGAAGGAGGATAACATTTATACTTAGGCAGAGGCACTCTGGAGCCAGATCGGGCATGTGTGCGAAGTCACCTCAGTTGTGTCTGACTCTGTGTGACATTATGAACCTTAGTCTGCCAGGCTCCTCTGTCCATGGGATTCTCCAGGCAAGATACTGGAGTGAACTGTCATGCCCTCCTCCAGGGAATTTTCCAGACCCAGAGATGGAACCGGTGTCTCTTATATCTCCTGCATTGGGAGGCAGGTTCTTTACCACTAAAACCGCCAGGTAAGGTGGAAACAGACTTCCTGAGTTCACTCATGGGCTCTGGGATTCTGGAAGAAGTAATGAATTTCTCTGTGCCTTATTTCTCAATCTGGGAAATAGAAATAAGAACATAGCCTAACCTCTGAATTAGTATACATGAATATCTCAAAGCATCAACTGGTGAATATGAGTGGTAGCTATCATTTTAATTAATTTTAAAAAAGATTTCAGAAGACAATAAAAATATTATGAATTGACACTTGTAAGCAGAACATCTGAGGTAACCTTTTTGATTGCATAAAGTGCATCAAATATATCTTAATTAGAATCCTGCTTCCCCCAAATGACAAGATGTTAGTGGGCATTGTGTTGACTATAATCACTTAGGATATACACTGTGCTTTAAAAATAAATATTATTGGGTTTAGATGCACCTTTGACTAAGCTAGAAGAAGAAAGCTCTTTAACTATTTTGGATAATGTGATAAAACTCTCTCACTATCCCCACTGTTTCCTCTTAGAAGCGCCAGGAGACCATGAAGCTTGAAATGAAGTTGAAGATGAACCTCCTACAAAACGCCCTTCTTTGTAGGGAGAAGATAGGAAGCCCTGACCAATGATTAAACCAGAATGTGAGTAAACAGCAGCTGGATAGAAAGTATGTCATGGCTGACCAGGATCCAAAGCTGATTGGACAAAATCTTATGGGGGAGCAATGTCAGACATTTTGGGAGAGTCAACTTTGGGCTCAAAGTTCCCATCCGCCCATCCCTATCTCAGAATGAAGGGGTGTGAAAATGTTTTATGTACACTGACAATGGGCTGTGTGTATTATCTTGCTCTTACTATGAAGGAAAAATGAAAAAAGCGTAACTAAGGAGACAGTAGCAAGGTCAGTGGCTGCCAGGGGTTAAGGAGAAGGAAAGGATGGATAGGAGAACACAGAGGGTTTTAGGAGAAGGAAATGGCACCCCACTTCAGTATTCTTGCCTGGAGAATTCCACAGCCAGAGAAATCTGGAGGGCTACATTCCACGGGGTTGCAAAGAGTTGGACATGACTGAGTGGCTAGCACACAACAGAGGGTTTTGAGGGAAGTGAAAATGCTGTGTGTGATGATATAATGACAGATAGATGTCATTACAGGTTTGTCTAAACCCATAGAAGCAATGCACCCAGAGTGAACACAGTGTAAATCACGGCCTTTGGGTGGCAATGATGTGTCAGTGCAGTCACCCATCCTAACGAAAGCACCACCCCGGAAGCGCGTGTTGATAACGGCAGAGGCTGTGCGTGAGGCAGGGAAGGGGTACATGGGAGCTCTGAGGACGTCCCTCTCATTTCTTCTGTGAACCTAAAACTTCTATAAAAAAAATAAAGCCTTTAAAAGTGACAGAAGTTTAACCAGTATTAAAAACAAGGCATAATTTAAGAAAAAATACGATTAAATTCTTTTCTAACTAGAAAATTATAAAACTTAACGAAATAGTTGAATTATTCTGTAGCCTAGAGCATGTAATAAGGTTAAATTACCACATAGCTTTAGCTCTATGTATAATTTATCTTTTCCTCATATGTTCAATTTAAAATGTAAAAATAAATTCTTAAATGATGTTATTCTATACAAGAACAAATAAGATATACATCATGAAATATATTTGTGGGAACAAAATATTTAAAAGTGTTTTCTTTTGTGTGATCAGTCGCTCAGTCTTGTCTGACTTTTTGTGACCCCGTGGACTGTAGCCCTCCAGGCTTTTCTGTCCATGGGGTTTCCAGGCAAGAATACCAGAGTGAGTCGCTGCTTCTTTCTCCAGGGGATCTTCCCAACCGTGGGATCGAACCTGTATCTCCTGCATTGCAGGCAGATTCTTTACCACTGAGTCACCTGGGAATATAAACTTATGGAAGAAAGTAAAGAAATTCTCAGACAAATTTTCAGAAAAATTTTTAGAGCCTAAAATTTTAAGCTTCCTAAGATTTTCAGAAGCCATAACGAACTAATATAGCTTCATCTCTGAGAGATAGTTAAGAGGGTCATCCTTTTGAGAGTCAATATCTTCCATGATGTTGGAAGTTACACTATGCAATGCTTTGGGGGTCATTCTAGTACACTTGCCTGGAATGTATTTCTTAAATTGACTAAGTGGCCAGAAGATGGCAGCATGACATAAAAGACAATGCAAATGACAAAAATTACTTCTTGTTATTATAAATATGGCTAAACTATGTGTGGCTTAACTTCACCAGATCAAAAAAAAAAAAAAAAAAGCAAAAATAAAAAAATTCTCTAGTAAACACTTGATGGGAATGGGACAGCAAGACAGAGGCCATTGCACATTACACATTTTGAAGCAAAAGTAGCAATCTATTTGGCCATAATTTCAGGAATATACTAAGTCGCCTCAATCATGTCTTACTCTTTGCGACCCTATGGACTGTAGCCTGCCAGGCTCTTCTGTCCATGGGATTCTCCAAGCAAGAATACTGGAAGGGATTACCATACCCTTTACCAGAGGATCTTCTGGATGCAGGGATTGAACCCACCTTTCTTACATCTCCTGAATTGGCAGATGGTACTTTACCACTAGTGTCACCTGCGAAGACCAATTTCAGAAACACAGGCCCCCAAAAGGGAATTTTGCAAAGAAGCCTAAAGAGTTTCCCTTCCTTAAATAAATGAGAAGTGTCAAACTGAAATCAAATTAGATGGGCTACACTTACTGAAATATAGCATTCATATACACCCACACATGCAAACATAATATAGAGGGAACTATAAATAAAGTCTAAAAATTTCTACATTGCCATATTTATTGAAGCATTCAGCCACTTTGAAATTTAAATGTGGGTTTATTTGAATCAGTTTTAAAAATTACATAACAAAGAGTTCAAATAATGTGCTCTTGAGTTCTGAATATTTTTGTGAATATAAAGTATATTGCAATAACGCTTTTTAAATTCCAAATTTTAGAAGAAAAATAAGCTTCATTATAAAGATACTCTAATATACTTTATCTACGAAATTGGGGACAGTGTAATGTGTAAGGAAATAATTGAAAACATTAGATGTCACTGATTCACATTTGTTTAATTGAGGGTGAAATTGTGCTTGCTTCTTCCTCTTTATATTTCAGCAGTGTACAGCCCAAACATCAGTCCACTAGAGCAGTATAGAGTTCATTCATCCTAATATTCTCTGATTTCAATCCTTATGGTTCAAAGTCTCCTAAAATTCACTATTTTCCTAAGTTTGCAATTAGGATCCTGAACAGAAAAGCTAATTTTGGTTATAGGATTAACATTTTGTGTGCATTGAAATTATTCGGTGTTTACTGAATGAAACTATCTACAATGTCTGAACCTGATGTAAATATATACTGATCCCAAGTCACAAATTGAACATTTTAAAGAAAATGTGCACGATATTGTATCTGCATAGGTCATCGATGTGTTTTTTACTTTTCTAGAAATATTTTAAATGAAGTGTGCGCAACATTATAATAATATTAATATATTAGTCATAATATTAATAATAAATTCTCACCTTTGGTTTTACTTTACCCAGAATTATAATACGAGAGCAATTTTATGATGGTTGAACTCAATGATTTCATATTATATTATACTACAGTATGTTATTACACATTATCATAATATACTTTCATAAATTCTAGCAGTATGTATATTTACTGTCATTGTATTATCACAGCATAGCATAGCTCTCTGCCCTTTATCACCCCCACTGCTTTGTTGATTATTTTCCTCTCTCCATCAACCACTCTGAAAAGTTTTTTCTCTAACACCTATTTTGCAATTCTTTTAAGATGTTTACAAGAACTGGGGATCTCACTGATAAAATTTTCAGCACTAGATATATCTTCATTAGGCAAGTGTTTAATTAGGATCTCTGTCCCATGCTCTGAAATTAGTGCTGGTAGGAACCAGTGAGCAACACATGGAAATTTTCAACTTTTTGATTAGCAGGGACTGAGAGATCAGGTGTGGCTAGGATGGAAAACCTCCTGTGAGAGGACAGGGTGTTCTGGGCCCACCTGGGCCACACACACACTCATACACACACATACACACTCACCTGCCTCTCACACACACACACTCACAAAGCTGGAGGTGGGGGAAATACGTTGATTTGTGAAGATTATACATAATCTGAAACCTCAAAAGAATACTGGATGCTAGCCAGGTGAGGTGGGGAGGGATAGGTAGAGAGGAAGAGGAGAAAGAAGAAAGGGAGAAAATCCTATGGATATTCTGTGAACAGGAAACAGAAGGACCAGGGACCCAGGTGAGGGAGTGTGTAGTAAGTGGGGACTAGTTCCCGCAGCGCTGAAGCAGAGGCAGGCTAGGAGTGAGAGAAATGAGCTAGAATAGCAGCATCATGAAAGGTCTTAAAAACCATATAGAAAAGTATTTGTTTTCTCCTGAGGATATTGACCATGAGATAAATGTGTTTGTATTTAATAACCATCATAGCAAAGCTGACTCAATGAAAGAGTTGATAAAAGACCTGAACAGAAGTAAAAGTGACCTCCTTTTCTAGCAGCCAGTATGATGAGAACTCGTTGCCAACCAAGAAATTAATCTAGACAGGATGGGCATATGTTTATATTTCATTTTACATTGTTTTATTTTAGATTTTTTTTTAAAAAAGGAGATAAGATGATATACGTGTGCCTTTCATGCTTTTCTTGCAATTCAGTGTCTTAGATAAACTCACCCTCCAGTTGCTTTTGGACATTGCGGAAAACTCAGTTACTGGTAACACAAGGAAAAGAAAGGGATCTTTGCAAAATGCTGATAAAGAGGAAATGAAACTTTCTGGCAACATCTCAAAGCTGTATTGCTAATTCTAGGGCTTGTTACCATGTGAAGTTACTCCTCTTAGAGAGGGTTAGGAAGAGGAGGTGGAGGACAATGTTTAATTAAGTCCTGGTCTTTGCCCTTGACATTTGTAATGTTCATGTTCATAAATGAAGCTTGACAAATTTACCAAATTTTAAACCTAAAAGGGATTTGTCCAAAAACTAAAATCCCCCTTTACTTCAAACAGCCCTTTTCTGGGAAGAGCCACATAAAATGCTTCACTGAGGGGGCAAAAGTGAAAGAGATAGAAGAGAAAGTGAAAGGGATGCTTGAAAACCCGTGTCTAAACTGTACTGTGCGATGATGGCAAACGCTCCATTTTGACAGCCAAAGTTTATCTGTAGCTCATATGGACTTTGAGGAAATGTGTTTTTTAAAATCACTTATTTATGTTGTTGTGATATAGAGTGTGCCGTGCCTGCAATTTGTTATGGAAATGTATCTGATGCCATGAACAGATGTTCATGGGGTCAGGAGCTGGGACCATGCAGACTATAGAAATGATGGGCAGGCAGGACAGAGTCCAGCCTGGAGGAAGAATGACAAGAAATAAAGTGTTAAAGATGGTCCAGCGGGTAAAGAATCCACCTGCAATGCGGGAGACACGGAAGACGCGGGATTGATCCCTGGGTCAGGAAGATCCCCTGGAGAAGGAAATGGCAACCCACTCCAGTATTCTTCCCTGGGAAATCCCATGGTCAGAGGAGCCTGGCGGGCTACAGTTGAAAGGGTCACAAAGAGTTGGACATGACCAGACTAAACATGCCTGCATGAGCATGGGCAAAGTGGTAAAGACTCAAGTTGAACTAGACCATTGATTTACTCCGCTAGATGATATTTAACTCTGAGCAAGCCAAACTTTTAGAGAAGGAAAATGTCATAAAGTAACAGAAGAGTCTCTGTCATAATCATGTGGTGTCTTTAGTTCCTAAGAGATTGGGGGAGTTTCTTTTGAGTTTTTATTTAATTTTTGTGTCAAAGCATAATAGTGCAGATCTCTAAGGTTGGACAGCATTTCCCACCTGCTGGGAGAGAGGGAATATCTGCCCTGAAGCTTGGCTGTCAGAAATTTTGCAAAGTGGCAGATCCTGGGGCAGATCCAAATAAAACTTGGGAGGGAGGCTTAGGACGGGAGTGTCCTGAGCTGAGAGTGTCCTGAGCTGAGATGGGGATGGAGGCAGGAAGGGTCACAGTGTTATCTCTGTATGCCTTTCCTTCTTGAATCTGGATTGCTCTTAACAACTCTAGGGGTGTGTAATGCCAGCCTGAATGGTAGATAGAAAGCGTTGTCTGTCACAGACTGTAACCTTCTAAGTGGGCAAAGAGACCGCTAAGGGACAAGATCTGAGGGCTCTGCAAAAACGAGCTCTCTAGAGTGAGTGGGTCCTAATCCAATATGATTAGTGTTCTTTCAAGAAGAGGCAGAGAGAGGCCATGTGCAGACACAGTGACAGGTGGCCATCTAAAGGCAAAGAGATTGTGGCTTCAGGAGAAACCAACATGCTGACGTTTTGATCTTGGCCTTCTAGGCCTCCAGAACTGTGAGAAAATAAAATTCTGCTGTTAAACCCCCTGTCTGTGGTAGTTTGTTATGGCAGTCTTAGCAAGATAATAAAAATAACTAAGCTGACAGCAATGTCAGAAATATATATGTTTTGTATTGTTGTCAACTATACTAACAAGTAAAGGGGGGGGTCTTATTATTCATTTTCTCAATTCTTGCATCATTCTCCATGAATTAAAATTTTACATCGTTGAATATAGGCTTCCCTGGTAGCTCAGCTGGTAAAGAATCCGCCTGCAATGCAGGAGACCCTGGTTCAATTCTTCCATAGGGAACATCCCCTGGAGGAGGGTGTGGCAACCCTCTCCAATACTCTTGGGTTTCCCTGGTGTCTCAAACGGTAAAGAATCGGCCAGCAATGCCGCAGACCTGCGTTCGATGCCTGGATTGGGAAGATCCCCTGGAGGAGGGCATAGCAACCCACTCCAGTATTGCCTGGAGAATCCCATGGACAGAGGAGCCTGGCCGGCTACAGTCCATGGGGTCGCAAAGAGTCAGACACGACTGAGCGACTCAGCACAGCACAGCACATGGTTGGATACAGTTGTAATTCAGGCCCCTGAACACCAGGGGGCAAACATGTTCTGAATTTCAGTTCCTTACTTGCATAGGGTTGACCGTGTTCTAAAACCAGAAGACCATAATGTGCTTATGTCTGTAAGTTCTACCAAAGTATAGGCAGATGCTTAGGTTGCTGGGACAAAATTGCACATGTCATTCAAGAATGAGACTCTCCCTCAAATAAATCTCACTTTCTTTAGTGTCAGACATAATCGAATCTTTGGTCTCTGTTCTCTCAAGGATCCATTTAACCTGTGTGATTTTAGTAAGCTCTTAAAAATGATTCTGCAGGCATAACACCATCTAGTGCTCCTCAGTCCTGATATTGTAACAGAAACTATTGAAAAACATTAAAATGTAGTTTTATAAATTGAAATATAAAGTTCATCATAATCGTTAACATAATAATTAATATTCCAAGGGTATTCTTTGCTAGTAGTAGTTGGAAATGACAAAAGTATGCCAAAAGAATGCATCTGACACACATTTCATCACATTAAAAAATGCTAATGTTAACATTCATGGAATGGCAATGATAAAGGATATATATTGATTTTACTTTCTACCTTTTCTTCATCAACAAAATGAAATACATTGGGAGCTTCAAAATCAGCAGTTTGTGAATCAAGTTTTCAACTGAAATTATTTCTTTAGAAAGAAGCTCATCTGTTGCCACAGATTGTAAGTTATTTGCATGATTTTCCAAGGCACAAATTCTCAGAGTTTTATACCAATGTGCATAGCTATTCTAAATACTCATCATAGTTTTCAACTGTGTGAATGTGTGTGTGTATGTGTCCATGTACATGCATTAAGCTTAGGAGTGTTGATATAGTAGGTGGGCAATAAAGTGTCTCAGGAAATATAGCAGAGAAGAAAACTAGACGATATACTTCACACTGGTCCATCGAGCCTTCACTGATGACGAAAGACCGTGCTCATTAAAACTCAGGACGGGAGCCCGGAAAGCCCAGCTATAGTTAGAAATTTTATTGCTTATTTACCTTAAATACTAAAGACAATCTCCTTAGAAGCAGGTATTCCTGCTGGGATTTACTATAGCGACCTATGGAAAAAGGGGTGTAGAAATTTAAGGTAGCCTTACTTATGAGTCGGGGGCAGGACTGGAACTCTATTTATCGAGATAGAAGATCAGCTTTGTTTGTTTAAGGAGAAATGACTGGACACTGAAGGGGGTCTGGGGATAGCCTTTCTGTCCCGGATAGAAATTCCAAGTCTAGGAGACACCTGAATGACAAGAGACATGGAGTTCTTTACGCCAAGGAGCACAGATAACTCACTGACGCCAGGAACAGTGGAAGCTGAAACACCAAATGCTGGGACCTGACTCAGGTGGAATGTCATTATCTGACTGATGGTCTCTTTCTATCTTCAGCTATTGTTGCTGTTCAGTCTCTAAGTCAGGTCCAACTCTTTGCGACACTACAGACGGCAGCACGGAAGGCTTCCCTGTCCCTCACTATCCCCTGGAGTTTGCTCAGATTTATGTCCATTGAGTCAATGATGCCATCTAACCATCTCATCCTCTGTCACCGCCTTCTCCTCCTGCCCTTAATCTTTCCCAGCATCAGGGTCTTCTCCAATGAATCAGCTCTTCGCATCATGTGGCAAATTTACTGGAGCTTCAACTTCAGCATTAGTCCTTCCAACAAATATTCAAGGTTGAATTCAGATGAGCAGTGGCTAATATGTATGACGCTTCAGAAGAACTCAATGTTATTAAGTCTCAAGTGTACTGGCTTCCCTCTTTTGTAGTGGAACTGTGTTAAACCAAGAGTTTTGCATGAATCTTGCTATCCAAGATTCTTTATAGCTATTTCTTTCCATTTTAGTGACTTTACAGTCTAACAAAACTTTACAAAGTTTCATATGTGTCTACATATAAGAAAAAAATGGAAATGGAAATTGTAACCACCAGTTACAGTTGTTTACTTGATGCCTAGAAAGGGTGGAGGAGCATTTGCTTGGTTCAAAAGATTTGGTGAGTACTTCCCCCCTCAAATTTCTGGTATTTCTTTCCCTCTTTTTTGTCTGCTGGGTCACTTGATAATTTAGTGGGACTTTTTGAGTGGGTTATTTTTGTTTTATCATGGGAGTTACCATACCAAAGGGGGAAATTATGGATAAATTGCAAGTTAACTACTTAAAAGAAACTATCTCAGATATACATCTCTTCTGATGCTTGCAGTTCTAACTCTACTGCCAAAAGAATACAGTTCTCAACAAGAAGGGTTACTGGCAAAGAGAAGGAAAAATTATAGATCTTTAGCATCCAGAATTATCCAATACTGAAATGTTTTACTGCATAATGGAATTGACATTATAAAACTAAATAAGCTACTATCATTTTCACAAAGCTCTAAGAATTTCTAGGCCTTATCAAATTAAGGTCTTATCATAACATTACAAGGTAGATATTGTCATCCTTATTTTATAAATAAGGTGGAAAAATTAAAGATCATAGGGGTTATATAGTTGCAGAGCTAAGGTTTCAGAAAACCCCAGTTCCTTCTCTGGTTAAACCAAGTGTCTTTCCAAGGCCATGGACAATGTTTGCAGACCAAATGTTGCATTTTGTCCCACAGATTACTGTGTCTGCTTCCTGTTTCAAATAGTATCTGAATATCCATTACTACAAATGTAGTTTACCAAAACTGTAGATGCTATTTTATATTCATATGGGGATGTGCTTTACTTAAAGCACTGGCTCTAAAACACAATCTCTTTTTGAAAATGCAAGTGGGAAAAGAATTAAAATTTTTAAGTTAGCTGACAGCAATCATATTAAACATAACTTCAAATACTTCATTTATGAAATTTTAATTATTCTACAGTGCTTCAGAAAGAGGCCAGGAAATTGAAATAGCTTTACAATTTAATAATAAAGCTATAAAATAATACTCACAAACTATTTTACCCCCAATAATAGAATTTTATTCCAAGGGTAATACCACTTGTGATTCTCAAATAAATATTTTTCAGTGACCTTACCATTTGATCAAGATGATTATTCAAATAATCCCTAATTTCACCCCATGTCTTTTTTGTGTTTTGGATGAAAACAAATGCAGCAAAGCTTCAAATCTTTCCAAGGTAGTAGAGATCAATATTAGTTCAGTATAATGATAAAATTCTTTACTGTAGTTCTTACTTCACTATATTCAATAATGTAACAGCTAGAAATGAATGTCCACTATAAATATAATACAGTATATGCTTCTACCTCAAACTGTCATGCCTTTACTGCTGTTGTTATTGTTATTTAGTTGCAAAGGTGTGTCTGACTCTTTTGCAACCCCATGGGCTATAGTCTGCCAGGCTCCTCTGTCCATGGGATTCTCCAGGGAAGAATACTGGAGTGGGTTGCCATTTCCTTCTCCAGGGGATCTTCCTGACCCAGGGTAGAACCCTCATCTCCTGCATCTCCTGCATTGGCAGGCGGATTCTTTACCGTTGAGCCACTGTGGAAGCCCATGTCATATGTTTATAGCAAGATGCAAAAATAAAGATCTAATCCAAATGCTCAACCTATAAAACATCATGAAATCACAGAAAATAAGACTGAGTGTAAATGAAAAGTTTCTGTAAAACATACTTAATCTCTGAAATTTCCTTTGACTTACTCCAATAGGCCCCTTTTAGGAAATCTCTACATTACAACTTCAAGTTGTATTTGTTTTTGTTATATCAGAGTTCTAAAATTACAGCAAAAAGAAAAACTCTGCTATAACCATTCAAAGGAGAAATGAGTAACATTCAAAAATATACTTGTCAGTGACAATGATAAACATTTTAATGGGGAAAATATAACCTTTTTTAAGGAAATTTCCACTCGATCCTATAAATCCCCCTTTTATGAACCTTTACATACTTTAAACCATTAAGAAGCTGCCCCATTTAGATTTTAATAAAACAACATTAGTTTACCTTAGTTTAGGTCAACTTTCTATCCACTGTATCATCTCTTTCAAGAAGGAATATATTGCAGTAACTCCTAACTAGAGAGCAATAATTTCAAATCTTCAGCAAATGAAAACCAGAAAGAAAAAAAATTGGTGTCTTTGAATGTCACAATTAAAGTTTCATCTGAGGTCAAAAGAGCTTCCATTCCTTCAATACAAGCAATAGAAAGCATTTTATGCATTAGGAAATACAATTCCCAGAAAAACAACCAACCTGATCAGATTAAGCCTGGGTACAGAGGGGCCTGATGGGCTACAGTCCGTGGAGTCTCAGAGCTGGACATGACTGAAGCGACTTGGCACACACACATAGCCAGGAACATCTAAGCAGACACGAGAGCTTTCGCTGGTGCTTAAGATATGGACTTGGTTTTTTTTTGTTTTTAATTTATTTTTTATTGAAGGCTAATTGCTTTACAGGATTTTGTTGTTTTCTGTCAAACCTCAACATGAATCAGCCAGCGGTATACATACATCCCCTCACTTCTGAACCTCCCTCCCATCTACCCCCCTCGAGATTGACACAGAGCCCCTGTCTGAGTTTTCTGATCCATACAGAGAATTCCCCTTGGCTATCTATTTTACATATGGTAATGTAAGTTTCTATGTTACTCTCTCCATACATCTCACCCTCTCCTCCCCTCTCCCCATATCCATAAGTCTGTTCTCTATGTCTGTTTCTCCATTGTGGTCCTGTAATTAAAATTCTTCAGTACCATTTTTCTAGATTCTGTATATATGCATTCAGTTCAGTTCAGTTCAGTTCAGTCACTCAGTTGTGTCTGGCTCTTTGCGACCCCATGAATCACAGCACGCCAGGCCTCCCTGTCCATCACCAACTCCTGGAGTTTACTTAAACTCATGTCCATTGAGTCGGTGATGCCATCCAAACCATCTCATCCTGTCGTCCCCTTCTCCTCCTGCCCCCAATTCCTCCCAGCATCAGGGTCTTTTCCAATGAGTCCACTCTTTGCATGAGGTGGCCAAAGTATTGGAGTTTCAGCTTCAGCATCAGTCCTTCCAATGAACATCCAGGACTGATCTCCTTGAGGATGGACTGGTTGGACCACCTTGCAGTCCAAGGGACTCTCAAGAGTTTTCTCCAACACCATGGTTCAAAAGCATCAATTTTTGGTGCTCAGCTTTCTTCACAGTCCAACTCTCACATTCATACATGACCACTGGAAAAACCATAGCCTTGGCCAGACAGACCTTTGTTGGCAAAGTAGTGTCTCTGCTTTTTAATATGTTATCTTGTTTGGTCATAACTTTCCTTCCAAGGAGTAAATGTCTTTTAATTTCATGGCTGCAGACACCATCTGCAGTGATTTTGGAGCCCCCAAAAATAAAGTGTGACACTATTTCCACTGTTTCCCCATCTATTTCCCATGAAGTGATGGGACCAGATGCCATGATCTTAGTTTTCTGAATGTTGAGCTTTAAGCCAACTTTTTCACTCTCCTCTTTCACTTTCATCAAGAGGTTTTTTAGTTGCTCTCTACTTTCTGCCATAAGGGTGGTGTCATCTGCATATCTGAGGTTGTTGATATTTCTCCCGGCAATCTTGATTCCATCTTGTGCTTCTTCCAGCCCAGCGTTTCTCATGACGTACTCTGCATATAAGTTAAATAAGCAGGGTGACAATATACAGCCTTGAAGTACTCTTTTTCTTATTTGGAAAATATTCATTAGAATACAGTAATTATCTTTCTCTTTCTGACTCAATTCACTCTTTATAATAGGTTATAGGTTCATCCACCTCATCAGAAGTGACTCAAATGTGTTCCTTTTATGGTTGAATAATATTCCACTGTGTGTATGTACCACAACTTTATTATCCATTCATCTGTCAGTGGACATCTAGGATGCTTCCATGTTCTAGCTGTTGTAAACAGTGCTGAAATGAACTTTGGGCTACATGTGTCTTTTTCAGTTTTGGTTTCCTCAGGGTATATGCAAAGGAGTGGGATTGCGTAATGATCATTTCAGATCAGTCTCTTATTCATGTCTGACTTTTTGTGCTCCCATGGACTGCAGCACGCCAGGCCTCCCTATCCATCACCAACTCCCAGAGCTTGCTCAAACTCATGTCCATCAAGTCGATGATGCCATCCAATCATCTCATCCTCTGTGATCCCCTTCTCCTCCTGCCTTCAATCTTTCCCAGCATCAGGGTCTTATCAAATTAGTCACTTCTTCACATCAGCTGGCCAAAACATTGGAGTTTCACCTTTGGCCTCAGTCTTCCAATGAATATTCAGGACTGATTTCCTTTAGGATGGACTGGTTGGACTTCCTTGTAACCCTAGGGACTCTCAAGAGGCTTATCCAACACCACAGTTCAAAAGCATCAATTCTTTGGTACTGAGCATTCTTTATAGTCCAATTCTCACATCCATACATGACTACTGGTAAAACCATAGCTTTGCCTAGACAGACCTTTGTTGGGAATGCAATGTCTCTGCTTTTTAGTATGCTGTCTAGGTTGGTCAAAGTTTTTCTTCCAAGGAGCAAGTGTCTTTTAATTTCATGGATGCAGTAACCATCTGCAGTGATCCTGGAGCCCACAAAAACAAAGTCTGCCACTATTTCCATTGTTTCCCCACACATTTGCCATGAAGTGATGTGATCAGATGCTATGATCTTAGTTCTCTGAATGTTGAGTTTTAAGCCAATTTTTTCAACTCTCTTCTTTCCCTTTCATCAAGAGGCCTTTTAGCTCTTCTTCACTTTCTTTCATAAGAGTGGTGTCATCTGCATATCTGAGGCTATTGATATCTCTTCCAGCAATCTTGATTCTAGCTTGTGCCTCATCCAGTCCAGCATTTCTCATGATGAACTCTTCATACAGTTAAATAAGCAGCGTGACAATACACAGCCTTGACTTACTCCTTTCCTGATTTGGAACCAGTCTGTTGTTCCATGTGTAGATCTAACTGTTATTTCTTTACCTGCATACAGATTTCTCAGGAGGGAGGTAAGGTCGTCTGGTATTCCCATCTCTCGAAGAATTTTCCACAGATTGTTGTGATCCACACAATCAAAGGCATGGTATAGTGACTAAAGCAGAAGTAGATGATTTTCTGGAACTCTCTCACTTTTTTGATGATTCAACAGATGTTGGCAATTTTATTTCTGGTTCCTCTGCCTTTTCTAAATCCAGCTTGACCGTCTGGAAGTTCATGGTTCATTTACTGTTGAATCCTGGATTGGAGAATTTTGAGCATACTCTACAAGCGTGTGAGATGAGTGCAATTGTGCAATAGTTTGAACATTTTTTGGCATTACCTTTCTTTGGGATTGGAATGAAAACTGACTTTTCTAGTCCTGTGGCCATTACTGAGTTTTCCATATTTGTTGGCATATTGAGTGCAGCACTTTCACAGTGTCATCTTTTAGGATTTGAAATAGCTCAACTGGAATTCCATCACCTCCACTAGCTTTGTTTATAGTGATACTTCCTAAGGCCCACTTGACTTTGCATTCCAGGATGTCTGGCTCTAGGTGAGTGATCACACCATTGTCATTATCTGGAACATGAAGTTTCTTTTTGTATAGTTCTTCTGTGTATTCTTGCCACCTCTTCTTAATATCTTCTGCTTCTGTTAAGTCAATATAATTTCTGTCATTTATTGAGCCAGTATTTGCATGAAATATTCCCTTGGTATCTCTAATTTTCTTGAAGACATCTCTAGTCTTTCCCATTCTATTGTCTTCTATTTCTTTGTACTGATCACTGAGGAAGACTTTCTTATCTCTCCTTGCTATTCTTTGGAACTCTACATTCAAATGGGTATATCTTTCCTTTTCTCTTTTGCCTTTCACTTCTTTTCATAGCTATTTGTAAGGCCTCTTCAGACAACCATTTTGCTTTTTTGCATTTCTTTTTCTTGGGGATGGTCTTGATCACTGCCTCCTGTACAATGTCATGAATCTCAGTCCATCGTTCTTCAGGCACTCTGTCAATCAGATCTAATTTCTTGAATCTATTTGCCACTTCCACTGTATAATCATAATGGATTTAGTTTATGTCATACTTGAATGGTCTAGGGGTTTTCCCTACTTTCTTCAATTTACGTGTGAATTTGGCAATGAGGAGTTCATGACCTGAGCCACAGTCAGCTCCTGGTCTTGTTTGTGCTGACTGTATAGAGCCTCTCCATCTTTGGCCGCAAAGAATATAATCAATCTGATTTCAGTATTGACCATCTGGTGATATCCATGTGTAGAGTCTTCTCTTGTGTTGTTGGAAGAAGGTGTTTGCTATGACCAGGGCATTCTCTTGGCAAAACTCTGTTAGCCTTTGATCTGCTTCGTTTTGTACCCCAAGGTCATATTTGCCTGTTACTCCAGCTATCTCTTGACTTCCTACTTTTGCATTCCAGCCCCCTATAATGAAAAGGACATATTTTGGGGGTGTTAGTTCTAGAAGGACTTGTAGGCCTTCGTAACTTCAACTTCAGCATTAGTGGTTGGGGCATAGACTTGGATTACTGTGATATTGAATGGTTTGCCTTGAAAACAAACAGAGATCATTTTGTCCTTTTTGAGATTGCATCCAAGTACTGCATTACAGACTCTTTTTTGACTATGAGGGCTACTCCATTCCTTCTAAGGGATTCTTGCCCATAGTAATAGATATAAGGATTTTATTCCTAGTTTTTTAAGGAATCTCCATACCATCTTCCATAGTGGCTTCATCAATTTATATTCCTACCAACAGTGCACGAGCATTCCCTTTTCTCACATCCTCTCCAGCATTTATTGTTTGTAGACTTTTTGATCATGGCCATTCTGACTGGTTTGAGGTGATATCTCATTGTAGGTTTGATTTGCATTTCTCTAATAAAAAGCAATGTTGAGCATCGTTTCATGTGTGTTTTAGCAATCTGTATGTCTTCTTTAGAGAAATGTCTGTTTAGGTCTTTTTCCCGCTTTTTGATTGGGTTGTTTGTATTTCTGGCATTGAGTTGTATGAGCTACTTGTACAATTTGAAAACTAATCCTTTGTCAGTTGCTTCATTTGCTTCTATTTTTTCCCATTCTGTGAGCTGTTTTTTTCACCTTGCTTCTAGCTTCCTTTGCTATGCAAAAGCTTTTAACTTTAATCAGGTCCCACTTGTTTACACTTGCTTTAATTTCCATTACTCTAGGAGGTGGGTCATAGAAGATCTTGCTTTGATTTATGTCATGGAGTGTTCTGCCTGTTTTCCTCTAAGAGTTTTATAGTTTCTAGTCTTACATTTAGGTCTATAATCAATTTTGAGTTTATCTTTGTGTATGGTGTTAGGAAGTGTTCTGATTTCATTCTTTTACATGTAGCTGTCCAGTTTTCCCAGCACCATTTATTGAAGAGGCTGTCTTTGCCCCATTGTATATTCTTGCCTTCTTTGTCAAAAATAAGGTACCCATAGGTACATGGGTTTATTTCTGGGCTTTTGATCTTGTTCTATTGGTCTATATTTCTGTTTTTGTGCCAGTACCATACTGTTTTGATGACTGTAGCTTTGTAATATAAACTGAAGTCAAGAAGGTTGATTCATCCAGCTCCATTCTTCCTTCTCAAGACTGCTTTGGCTATTCAGGGTCTTTTGTGTTTCCATGTGAATTGTGAAAATTTTTGTTCTAGTTCTGTGAAAAATTCCAGTGGTAATTTGATAGAAATCACTTTGAATCTGTAGATTGAATTTTGTAGTATGGTCATCTTCACAATATTGATTCTTCCTACCCAGGAACATGGAATATCTCCCCATCTGTTTGTGTTGTCTTTAATTTCTTTTATCAGTCTCTTATTACTTTCCGTGTACAGTTCTTTTGTCTCCTTAGGTAAGTTTATTCCTAGATATTTAATTATTTTTGTTGCAATGATGAATGGGATTGTTTCCTTAATTTCTCTTTCTGATTGTTCATTGTTAGTATATATAAATGCAAGCGATTTCTGTGTATTGATTTTGTATCCTGCAACTTTACTAAATTCCCTGATTAGCTTTAGTAATTTTTTGATATTATATTTAGGGTTTTGTATGTACAGCATCATGTCATTTGCAAACTGTGAGTGTTTTACTTC
This sequence comes from Odocoileus virginianus, assembly GCF_023699985.2. Taxonomy (NCBI): domain Eukaryota; kingdom Metazoa; phylum Chordata; class Mammalia; order Artiodactyla; family Cervidae; genus Odocoileus; species Odocoileus virginianus. Next base: position 15,909,690 of record NC_069687.1, on the reverse strand, counting down.
TTCTTTCCCAATCTGGATTCCTTTAATTTCTTTTCTTCTCTGATTGCCATAGCTAGGACTTCCAATACTGTGTTGAATAATAGTCATGAAAGTGGAATCCTAGTCTTGTTCCTGATCTTAAGAGTGAATGCTTTCATTTTCTCACCATTGAGAATAATGTTTGCTGTAGGCCTAGGGTATATGGCCTTTACTATGTTGAGTTAGACTCCTTATTTGCCTGTTTTTTGAAGAGTTTTAATCATAAATGGGTGCTGAATTTTGTCAAAGGCTTTTTCTGCATCTATTGAGATTATCATATGGTTTTTATCTTTCAATTTGTTAATATGGTGTATGACATTGATTGATTTGTGTATATAGAAGAATCCTTGCATTCCTGAAAGAAATCCAACTTAATCATTGTGTATGAGCTTTTTGATGTGTTGCTGAATTCTGTTTGCTAAAATTTCATTAAGGATTTTTGCATCTGTGTTCATCAGTGATATTGGCCTGTAGTTTCCTCTTTCTGCGTTGTCTTTGGTTTTGGTACTGGGGTGATGATAGGTGACTCAGAATAAGTTTGGAAGTGTTCCTTCCTCTGCAATTTCTTGAAAGTGTTTTAGAGGGATAGGCACTAGCTCTTCTCTAAATGTTTGATAGAATTCTCCTGTGAAGCCATCTGGTCCTGGGCTTTTGTATTTGGGGAGATTTTTTATCACAGTTTCAATTTCAGTGCTTGTAATTGGGTTGTTCATAGTTTCTATTTCTTCCTGGTTCAGTCTTGGAAGACTGAGCTTTTCTAAGAATCTGTCCATTTCTTCCAGGTGATCCATTTTATTGCCGTATATTTGTTCATAATAGTCTCAGAATCCTTTGTATTTCTGCATTGTCTGTTGTAACCTTTCTTTTTTCATTTCTAAATTTGTTGATTTGATTCTTCTCTCTTTTTTCTTGATTTTTTCTTGATGACTCTGGCCAAAGGTTTGTCATTTCTGTTTATCTTCTCAGAGAACCAGCTTTTAGTTTTATTAATCTTTACTACTGCTTCTTTCATTTCTTTTTCATTTATTTCTGCTCAGATCTTTATTATTTCTTTCCTTCTAATTTTGGGTTATTTTGTTCTTCTTTTTCCAGTTGTTTTAGGTGTAAAGATGGGTTGTCTATTCGATGTTTTTCTTGTTTCTTTAGGTAGGATTGTACTGCTATTAACTTCCCTCTTAGAACTGCTTTTGCTGCATCCCATAGGTTTTGAATTGTCTTGTTTTCATTGTAATTTGTTTCTAGAAATATTTTTATTTCCATTTTGATTTCTTCAGTAACATGTTGACTATTTAGAAATGTCTTGTTTAATCTCCATGTGTTTGAGTTTCTTCCAATTTTTTTTCCTTGTGATTGATATCTAATGTCATAGTGTTGTGGTCGGAGAAGATGCTTGATATGATTTCAATTCTCTTAAATTTACTGAGGTTTGATTTATGACCCAAGATGTAGTCTATCCTGGAGAATGTTCCATGTGCACTTGAGAAAAAGGTGTATTCTTCTGCATTTGGATGGAAAATCATGAAGATATCAAAGAGATCCATCTCATCTAATGTATCATTTAAAATTTGTGTTTCCTTATTAATTTTCTGTTCTGATGATCTGTCCATTGGTGTTAGTGTGGTGTTAAAGTTTCCTACTGTTATTATGTTACTGTCAATTTCTCCTTTTATGTCTTTTAGTGTTGTCTTATGTATTGAGGTGCTCCTATGTTGGATGCATAGGTATTCACAATTGTCATGTCTTCCTCTTGGATTGATCCCTTGAACATTATGTAGTGTCCTTCCTTATGTCTTATAATCTTCTTTATTTTAAGGTCTATTTTGTCTGATATGAGGATTGCTCCTCCAGCTTTCTTTTGCTTCTCATTTGCATGGAATATATTTTTCAATCCTCTCACTTTCGACCTATATGTGTTTTTAGGTCTGAAGTGGGTTTCTTATAGACAGCATATATATATATATATATATATATATATATATATATATATATATGTCTTGTTTGCATATCTATTCAGCCAGTCTGTTTTTGGTTGGAGCATTTAATCCATCTACATTTAAAGTAATTACTGATATATATGTTCCTATTGCCATTTTCTTAATTGTCTGGGATTGATTTTGTAGATCTTTTTCCTTCTCTTGTATTTCTTGACTATATAAGTCCTTTTAACATTTGTTGTAAAGTTGTTTTGGTGGTATTGAATTCTCTTAACTTTTGCTTTTTCTGAAAAGCTTTTTATTTCTCCATCAATTTGGAATGAGATCCTTGCCAGGTACAGTAATCTTGGTTGTAGATTTTTCCTTTTCAGCATACTGATTTTGAGATGCATATTCAAAAGGACACAGAGATTTTTATAAGAAAATCTAGAGTCAAAGTAAATAATCCACATTGAAATTTTTAAATAGGTGTTGAAATGTAAGCTTTTTTGAAACTAATTTACAAAGATCATAAAGGCCAGAATTTCCCTTCATAGAAGTCAGCTTCTTTGTCAGTCACACTGTTAGTCTTCACAGGATCTTGCTGAGAGATAGAGGGGTCATTTAAGGACTAAATGCCATCCATGTAAGTAACATCATGTGATGGCAGCTTTCTTACAAGTTGAAAGTAGGATATGTGAAATAGGGGCTTCAGAACAATATGCCTGCAAATTTATCACCACCTGGAACTGCCTAAAATGGAGCTGGAAACTCTTAATCCCATCATGCCCTTCCCTTTTGTTGGGGATACAGACATGCATGCAGTGATATTAATACCAGTGTGTTTATCATGAAGGAGGATACAATGATGGAATATAAGTAAGGTATGGAAAGTGTGGATCAGGTATAGTTTATATTCTTCAGATAACTATCTTAATTCAGAAAAAAAGTCTATGAAATGACTACCTAATTTCTGGTTATTAGACTACATAAGAAAATTACTTTTAATTAATGAAATCTGTATATCAACACTAGTACTAAAGATTCTGATTCCTTTAGTCTTGGGTGGAGACTGGGATTCAATATGCAAATTATCTCATCAAGTGTTTTTAACGTGCTTCCAGAAAGAATAATTGCTGTTCGAACTTTTCAGTAAACTATATATGACCAGTACCATAATATATATTCAGTACCATAATATATGACTATATTATGCAGGGTAAATCTACAAGGTTTTGTTTCATCTTCGTGATTATCTGCATAAATGTTCCTGCTTCTAGATCAACTATGTATCCATCTGGGTTGCCCCAAATGTGTAGAAACTGTATCAACAGGAAAGAAGGGAGGATTAGGAGTGTAAATAATAATAGAGTGGGAGTTGGCAGCTCATTGGCTCATTTATCTTCCTGAGGAATGTTGTAGTGATGGAGGTTTTGCCTCCATTAAACAGAGACACAGTTGTGTTTACTTCTGACTTAAGAGTCTTTTGCAGGGAGTAAACAGACTTTTACTTGGAAGGTTAAAACTTTTTGCCAAAATTGAAATTCCACTGAAGAGGTAGTTATGATGTAACCTGGCCAAAGAATTCAAGAAAATTGCAAAGCTTGGGAGGAAAATGTCAAAATGTCAGCAACTATCACAAGTATCCTTTGATATGGTAAGAGAATGTACTGACCGCCAGGAAGACACGGCTATGATATTAAGGGTTCAGTGACCAAAAATCCCTCTCGACAGTGCCTGTGTTGTTTTGGTGATTTCTGAAATTATAGGATATTTTGTGCCCTAACAGTATTTGAGCTAAGAATATATTGTACCTTGTTTGGGAATAACTAGTATTTTTCATTCTCTAAGAATTCACTTTAGTCATTTTATTTGCAATGTTTCAAAACACCTAAAGAGACAGAGGAAAGGAATAGCACTTGAAATGTAGAATTTCAAAGAAATCATTCTTGATGAGAAGGTAGCATTAAACAGTAGATGTAATGTGTGAAAAACAATTCTTGAAAAACAACTCTTTTTCACCATTGATAGAGGGGAACTCCCAGGTTCACTGAATAGAATTTGAATTTAACACCAAATGCTATTTTCACTAACAGCAATATAGATCTAATCAACTTGAATCTCAGAAATAAAAGCTTGTGTGGGGGGGCATTACTGTGTTTATTACATGTTTTGCAAATAATTTCTGCATATTTTTCTTTGAAGTTATTTTTATTTCCAAAGGGCACAGAAGGGTGAGAATAATTGCTCTAATTATTGAGAAACTCTTGAAATCACAGCTTTGCTCCACTAAACTTCAACTTTGCTTATAGTATTTTTTGCTACATACAAATGTTTAGATGTTGAAATCACCAAACTCTGTGTGTTTGTGTGTTGTTTGCAGACTTAAGATTCTGCCAAAAAAGTTTTCCACACTCCTTGTTATCCATTTTTTTCTTCTTTATGAATATATTTATGAATTTATTTTAAATAGTTATATTGTACTAAGAAGCAGGTAGAAATTTAGCTTATGTTTCACTGATAAGACATCACGATATTACTAAATCTCCTATGCTGATTTCTTCCTAGCTTCAAAATGACAACTATTCTGTGTGTCTATTATTTTTTAGTGGCAAAGAGGTTTAACAAGAATCTCTCACTTAATATTTTCTACTACTAATCTAACATTTTACTACTAATCCTTCTCAGTATTGTATGCTTATTTAGTATTTAATATTGGCAAATGAACTTTAGAGTCACATGGAAGACAAAGATTAATTGAGGAGAATTAACAATGTAATCATTAACTTCCTTACCTTCAAACAAGTTTTTTCCTATTTATTTCATTAACTATTCAAACCTACTTTAGGTTTCATATAGCTTTAACTCATGCCTTGCTAGACATATTTTCATTTATATATTTCTATCCATATTACCTGGTGCCTCAGAAGATAAAGAATTAGCCTGCAGTGCAAGAGACCTGGGTTCAATCTCTGGGTCAGGATGATCTACTGGAGAAGGGAATGGCAACCAATTCAGGATTCTTGCTTGGAAAATTTCATGAACAGAGGAGCCTGGTGGGCTACAGTTCATGGGGTCAGAAAGGGTTGGGCAGGACTGAGTGACTGAGGATGCATGCATCCATATTATGCATAAAAATACTGATTCCATTGTGCTTTTGGCTTGGTATTTCTAGAAATAGTAAAACTGACATTTATATGTATCTGCATCCACTTGTCTTGCTGGCTCTTCTCACTGATTCTAATGTTATCTTGTTCCTGTACTCTCCCACTTTTCTGCAGTGCTTTTTCTTTGAGCTTTCAGGTGTAAAGTAAAATCAGATGCAGTCAAAGAATTTGATTTATTTTCATTATACTATTTAGCTTCTGATTTTTCTTCAGTCCCCTTGCATCCACTTCTACTTCCAGTAATAGTAATGCTAGTGAGCATTGTTTTATTGATCCTGATTTTATACATGAATGTATGTAGGTATATGTACGTGTGTGTGTGTGTGTGTGAGAGAGAGAGAGAGAGAGAGAGAGAGAGAGAGAGAGAGAGAGAAACTGTGCCAAAAATAAGAGGAAACTACTATTGTTGAATATTATCAATTGCATTTTCTTTTTCCCTTCTCTTTTCTTTTATTTTTGAGCACCACAAACACTTTTTTAGGAAGCAGATCCTCTTTTGTGCCATTATATATTTTCCATTAGTTAGAAGATTCTGAAAGCTAAGAATGACAATCTAATTTTCCATGATAGAGAAAGGAGCTTTGAGCAAAATAGACACTCATTATTTGGGAGTGTCTAACTCAAGTCCCTTTATGTTACAAGTAGAAACTACTTTGTTGGTAGCCATGAACAGGAAGCTTTTGCAAAAATGTAGATCCTGTTAGAAGAGACTAACAAATTCCAGAGGCTTACGGGAGCTGCAAGGATCACATGCAATTCAGGGGGAAAAAAAATCATTATAATACCAGCATGACCCTAAACTTCAGTTCTGAAATTAGATATATACGTTTTCCACATTCTCTTTGAACATTTCATGTTGCCACAAGCTATCAGGAATCATTTCACACCAAGCTATTTAGACAACCACCATTCTATTTGAAAGTTTAGAACAGGCTACTAGAATATGCTCTGTTAGTTTACATCTATGTGATAATTGAAGTCGAATAGAGTATAATTGTATGAACTGAAGAGTTTCCCAGGTGGCACAGCGGTAAAGAATCTGCCTGCCAATTCAGGAGATGCAGGAGGTGAGGGTTCTATCCCTGGGTCAGGAAGATCCCCTAGAGGAGGAAATGGGAACACACTCCAGTATTCTTGCCTAGAGAATCCCATGGACAGAGGAGCGTGGCAGGCTAACAGTCCATGGGTTCGCAAAGAGTCAGGCAGGACTGAGCATGCACACCCGTATGAAAGTGAACCCATAGTTGAAATAATACTGGACATTTATAACAGCAACAGAGTCACCATTAGAGTGAATATTCTTTGCTTATCTTGACAATAACAGTCATAAATGCCACACCAGAGCACTAATTCAGAGTACCCCTGTGAGCTTTCACAAGAACTCAGGTATTCTTTCAAATCTTCTATAAGCTATTAACCACACAGCCTTCACGGGAAGCTTTCCAAATCTATCACAGCTCTAGCCAATAGTAACAACACCCCCACCTACCTTGTTATGGGGCTGCCAGTGTAATATAAGAATTCCAGAACATGAAGAAAGTTGCTTGGGGCATATAAATTGCTGCCTACAAAAATAACTGACAATGCATTCCCTTTGGCTGAGTTTTTACTTTCTGTGTGATTAACTCTTACCTAAACACTCTTTCTAGAGGCAAAATAAATGAGGGTGAGAATGGGAAGGCACAACACAGAGATACAAGAAAAAAAGTTCTTAGTATGACTTTGAAATTCAAGGACACTGACTCAGTGGACATGAGTTTGAGCAAAGTCCAGGAGCTAGGGAAGGACAAGGAAGTCTGGCGTGCTACAGTCCATGGCGTCACAAAGAGTGGGACACTATTTGTGAATAAACAAAATAAGCACTTTGTTTTAACTCAGGTGCATTGCCATGAACTCACTGAGCCTGGCAGGGTTCAGAACCCCTATTTTTGATTTTCATTTTATATTGGAGCGTAGTTGATTAACAAAGTTGTGTTAGTTTCAGGTGGACAACAAAATATTCATGTATACATAGACATGTATCTGCTGCTGCTGCTAAGTCGCTTCAGTTGTGTCTGACTCTTTGTGACCCCATGGACTGTAGCCCACCAGGCTCTTCTGTCCATGGGATTTTCCAGGCAAGAATACTGGAGTAGGTTACCGTTTCCTTCTTCAGGGGATCTTCCCGATCCAGGGATTGAACCTGCATCTCTTACGTCTTCTGCATTGGCAGGTGGGTTCTTCACCACTAGTGCCACCTGGGAAGCCCCATACATGTATCTAAAAAAAGTGAAGTCGCTCAGTCGTATCCGACTGTTTGCAACCCCATGGACTGTAGCCTACTAGGCTCCTCCATCCATGGGATTTTACAGGCATGAGTACTGGAGTGGGTTACCATTGCCTTCTCCAGAGGATCTTCCCGACCCAGGGATTGAACCCGGGTCTCCCACATTGTAAGCAGACGCTTTACCGTCTGAGCCACCAGGAAGTCCACATACATATATCTATTCCTTTACAAATTCTTTTCTCCTTTAGGTTATTATAGAATATTCATCAGTGTTCTCTGAGTAATACAGTAGGTGCTTGTTGGTTATCTGTTTTCTACATGTCAGAACCCTTATTTGTAGAGTCTCCTTTCAAGACACAGGTAGAGACCAATGGTGTGTGCTGTGATACCACCATGAGCTTTTTATGAGCTTGTAAAGGTACATTTTTTTCCCACTAAACTTGACCCCATCTACTGTCTCCTGCCCCCGCTTACATCCATGCTGCCTCTGCTATCTGCTGCTGTTGAATGACTGCAAATGTAACTGAAATGCAGTGAAGGAGAGGCTGCCTTGGGGGTACACATAGTTTGGGTTTACTGGGGAGTATTTATATAGTTCACATCACTCTGAGTAGATGTATTGCTTGGCTCCAGTGTGTAAGGGCTGCTAAGGACATGTCTGCACTCCCTGGGCCAACTCACTGAGCATAGGGGCATGCAAATGCTGAACCCTGAGGATGTTCTGGCAGGTGAGATGTGCCCACAACCCCTGGCACCGGGTGTGTGAGGACAGTGAGGGAGCGACAAGACTTGCAACAGATGGAGCCAGAGGCAGCCTGCAAAAAAATCTCCCTGTCATCAGCGGTGGAAAAATATAATGGTAGATTCATTTCTCATTTAAAAAACTTTTCAAAATGGAAGCTCGCTTGTCTTAGAGATATATTTTAAAACAAGGTGCATAAAAGAATGTGCTAGACATGTTTGAAAAAGTTTTTTGATGGGAATATTGCACAAGAGAATTAATTGGAATTCCTGTACAGAATTGCATACACTGCCACCCACATCAAAACAGCTCACATGTAAAAAAAAATCCCAATAGCTGTTCCCTCAAATTGTCAACTCTAAAATTATACAAGACATCTCCAACTAAAAGGTGTGAAAGTGAAAGAAAACTTCCTAAATTAGCAATAATAAAAATTAAATTATTATCATGTATGATAATTGTCATATGAAAGGTAATAAAAGGGTATTGAGCCAAAGAATTAGGAGAAAAAAAACCATACAGAGGAGCCCTAAAATATTGAAATATTTTAATTAACATACTGACTAATAAGATTTTCATTAATAGAAATACTGAAATAATTTTCTAGATTTAGTGATGTTTTTGTCCATCAGTTTTTGACAGATTGTGATTCTTATTTCTTTTCTCATTGTAAATAAGTGTCCTTATTTTTAATCTAACTTTATGGCTGTCATTTTGTATTATTTTCCTTGAGGAAAACATGAAATGTCATATAAGCTTCAGGCTTCCACACTTCCTAAATCTACCTTCATTGGATTAAAAGTAGTATTGCTATTGTTATCTCATAATCCAAAAATCCACTTCTGATAAAGAAAACGGTAAGTTTAGAGTGCTACTTTTCTAAACCATTTTCAACCTGAAAAGTAAGTGATTTTTATGAGGAATTTAAAAATTTCAAATTAAAATTCCATGTTAAATAATTCATTTCTCCATTTCTAGAATGATTTTATTTAGACTGTTCAACAAGTGCCAATTGTGATAAAAGGGAAAGTTAGCAATAACCCCAAGCAAATGTTATCAGAAATGTACTCTTCAAAGCTACAAGTTTTACACCATAATGTGACTATTATTTTCAGTTATTTAAGAATCCAGTTTTGAGGCCAGAGTCTCTGAATCTTGTGAGTTGAGTGAGAAATAAGCACTCCTAGGCGTGATCTTGCCAGCTCCCAGTGTTTCACACCTTTAGTTACATACAGAGAAATGGAAATAGGTTGTCAGAAAGCAGAAGTGAGTGAGGCAAGATCCAGTGAAAAGTAGGTACTCTGTTGTCCCGAGTTCCCTGTATGCAGGAAGGGAGTGCCAGGTACATACGTGCAAGGTGGGACTATTCCAGGGTGAAATGTACTGGGAAAATCTCCCCAAATTGAGCTTCTCAAATGGGAAGACAGATGAGTCTGGAGTCTAAGGATATAGGAGGAAGAGACCAAGAACCTCCAAGATCCTTGTACCTGTCAGACAACAAACATGATAGGGAGTGACAGAGGAATTACCTTTGGTTAGGACAACCCAGAATTTTGGCAAGCTGAGATAGTGGCAACTTTCCTGCTGTAGTGCATAATTATTATAGTCAGAGCCTCCAATGAGAAAAGAAGATCCTCTAATATGTATAACCCCAAGAAATTTGGTAAACTGAAGCAGATATATTTCTGAAGATGTCCTGGATTGAACTACATATAATCTACCATAGTCAGCTACCCCATCCAGATGCAAGCAGTATGCCCACCGCATTCAATTTGTTCCTGTTTTGGCAAAGTAGCTGCAGTGCTTAGGCACTCAGTCACTTCTGATTCTTTGCGACCCCATAGACTGGAGTCCGCCGGGCCCCTCTGTCCGTGGACTTTTCCAGGCAAGAATACTGGAGTGGGTGCCCATTACCTGCTCCAGGGAATCTTCCTGACACAGGGGTCGAAACTGTATCTCCTGCATTGGCAGGAGGAATCTTTACTACTCCACCTGGGAAGCCCCAGGATATTCCTACCATATACAAAATCCATGCTATAAATAGCGTGTGAATAACAAATTTTTTCCCTAGTATCATATGAAATTGCTCCCATTCATTTTATTTTTGACCTACAAAAATGGGAAGACCTACAAAAACAGCATATCATATGACTTGACTCCAAAATAAGCGACAATGTTTGCTTAAAGACGGTAAGTTGAACATATTCAGCACATATTTTCTTAGAAAATATGTGCCAACAGTAGTAAATTTTAAAATCCCTTCTCTATTGCTCATGGACATGTTCATGGAAAGCCCAATGAACAAACAAGAAGTAAAATTTGGCCTGTGAGAGAGAACACAGAAGAGAAAAATTGACAGCTGAGTGCAGTCACTAAGAGTGAACACAGCAACAAAGGTACCAATCTGTAGAGGAGAGGGACACAGAAAAAAAAAAAAAATATGAAAGAATTCCCAAGGGACAGGAAACTATGTGATTGATGGCTTCTGCCCTTGGTTGAGGGAAGATTCAAGTGTTCCGCTCACATCAGGATCAAAAGGAAAAGAAACCCATGTCAGAAAAGTAGAATATTATCCCTGATATATGGTGAACCACAGAAACAACAAGAGCATTCTCACACAGAAAAATAGCTCCTGAGGAATGTCATTCTTGGGATGCTCTCAGACCAACACACCTCAGGTAAGGACATTAAAAATAACAGTGACTCCCAAGCATTGCCACAGACCATACACAAGAGAGAGAGACAACGTCACTATGAATATAAGAGCATAGTCAAGAATCATCAGATATTTAGACAAAGCCAAAACTGACAGATAAGCCCAACAAGCAGGAGAACCTATATCTCTAAAAAACAATAGAGCCAACAAAATGGGACACCAATTTAAGAATAACTAATATATTCAGAAAGATGATTGCGGATGTCACATTCAAGAGACAAGATAAAGTTGCCAACTAAAAATATCACAGGTATGAAATATCAATAGTTGTATACACACCTGCTTAATTGATGGTCTGAATAAGTAGATAAGATAAAAATAGTTATCAGCTGGAAGACTAAGCTGAGTCATTTTTCTAGAACACATTTCAAAAATGATAAGAGAAGGAAAGGCAAAAAGAAAGATTAAGAGTCAAATACAGCATGCTCAGAAGTTCTAGCATCTGCCCAATTACAGAATTAGATAACAGAAGTGGAGAGATGTGGGTGTTTTTAAAAAATCATCAGCAAAAATTCTGAGCAGCTATTACTTGAGTATTTAGATTGGAAGGATCCACAGAAGGTCAAGAAAGATGTAAAAATAAAAACAATTAGAACCTTGACAAATACCAGATCATCAAGGACAAAGGATAAAGGAGTGAGGGAGGGGGTGGGGGGGAGTCTGGGAGGTTCCAAAGAGGAAAAAAGTATTAAAGCTTTCCAGAGTAAAACAAGAGCCAGATTGTCATCAGACTTATCAGCAACATTGTACAGAAGACTATAGCATAATAACATGATAAAAACAAAAACTTGAGAATAAGTAGATTTTTAAAAATCATACCCAAAATTCTATACCCAGACAATTTTTGTCAAAGTCTGGAAAACAAAAAAACAGAAAACATCATGAAACCATAAAAATCATAGACCTGGCTTCCCTGGTGGCTTAGATGGTAAAGAATCTGCCTACAATTCAGGAGATGCAGAATCAGTCTCTGAGTCTGGAAGATCCTCTGGAGAAGGGAACAGCTACCCACTTCGATATCCTTTCCTGGAGAATCCCATGGGCAGAAAAGCCTGGCGGGCTACAGTCCATGGGGTCACAAAGAGTCGGACATGACTGAACCACTAAGGACAGTATAGCACATATGTCTAAAACATAACCTTAAACAAGGAATGTCAGAAACTAATGAAACTAGAAATAGAAGCTGATGAATTAGTAATCATTGTGAGTGTCTTTAAATATAGTTCTTAGAGGAGAAAAAGCAAATACAAAATTATAATGAATGTAATTTTTTCTTTTTTCATGCGTGTGTGCTCAGTTATGTCCAACTCTTTGTGACCCCATGGACTGCAGCCCACCAGCTCTTCTGTCCATGGAATTTTCCAGGCAAGAATACTGGTATGGGTTACCATTTCCTCCTCCAGGAGGACTTCCCAACCTAGGGATCAAACCCATGTCCCTAGCATTTCCTGAATGGCAAGCAGATTCTTTATCACTGAATCACCTGGGAAGCCTAAACACATTAAAAGCATTATATATGTATTAACAAATTAACAAATATTAACAAATATATATGTAATAATAAAGAATTATATATGTATTAACAAATATGTATTAACAAAACATTAACAAAATATGTATTAACAAAAATATGCATTAACAAATGTATTAACAAATATTAACAAATATGTATTAACAAACAAAAAAGATGAAATATTCACAAGAGTGCCCATAAAATTGATAAAAAGAAAATCTTATTATATCCCTCAAAATAAAACATTTAAAAATGCTGGAGAGGGTGTGGAGAAAAGGGAACCCTCTTACACTGTTGGTGGGAATGCAAATTAGTACAGCCACTATGGAAAACAGTGTGGAGATTTCTTAAAAAGCTGGAAATAGAACTGCCATATGACCCAGCAATCCCACTTCTGGGCATACACACCAAGGAAACCAGATCTGAAAGAGACACGTGCACCCCAATGTTCATCGCAGCACTGTTTATAATAGCCAGGACATGGAAGCAACCCAGATGCCCATCAGCAGACGAATGGATGAGGAAGCTGTGGTACATATACACCATGGAATATTACTCAGCCATTAAAAAGAATTCATTTGAATCAGTTCTAATGAGATGGATGAAACTGGAGCCCATTATACAGAGCGAAGTAAGCCAGAAAGATAAAGACCATTACAGTATACTAACACATATATATGGACTTTAGAAAGATGGTAACGATAACCCTATATGCAAAACAGAAAAAGAGACTCAGATGTATAGAACAGACTTGTGGACTCTGGGAGAAGGCGAGGGTGGGATGTTTCAAGAGAACAGCATTGAAACATGTATATTATCTAGGGTGAAACAGATAACCAGCCCAGGTTGGGTACATGAGACAAGTGCTAGGGCCTGGTACACTGGGAAGACCCAGAGGGATCGGGTGGAGAGGGAGGTGGGAGGGGGGACTGGGATGGGGAATACATGTAAATCCATGGCTAATTCATTTCAATGTATAACAAAAACTACTGTAATGATGTAAAGTAATTAGCCTCCAACTAATAAAAATAAATGGAAAAAAAAACAAAACAAAACATTTAAGCCATGTTTACCAACCATAGTACCATAAATTTAGAAATCAAAGTAGAAGTTATAAAAATAATAACAAAAAGGTCAAATATTTAGAAATTTCAAAAACACACTCCTAAAGTATATCTGATCTAAATATTAGCTTTAAATGGAAATATTAAACTATCTAGAACAGTATGAAAACACTATATCAAAAACTGAGGATTAAAAAAAAGATTTGTAGGAATATTTATTAGTTTAATTTGTGAAAGGATTTCAATCTAAAATGGAATCAGAGGATATGAAATGGAGAATCTTATGTACACATCCTTAGAAGAACACAATTTAAGAACTGTGAGCATTTTCCGGTATTTCCTGAAATGCAGTAGACTGATTTCCTGACCAAGAAATATCCCAAGAATTCCTTCCCATCCTCAAGCTAAGGATGTTATGGCTTAGATTCTGTCAAGATTTCTGATTCCAGTCTGTGTCCTCAAGCCCAGCCCATCTCCAAAGCTTAACCGACTTGACTTGCCTCTTGCTGGCCATACTGGGCATTTTCCAAATTGCAAGTCTTCTGCTGTTCCCAAATCAACTCATTTTCTAGTCATTTGAGTTTGCCTTGATTCACTCTTTAAGTTAGGCTGATAAAGTTTAGAGGATAGCAAAAAAGAGAAGAAAAACGTAAAGGTAGTGATATATAGCACAACCAACAAAGAGGTAAAATTTGTTAAGGAGTTGGGAAACAAAAGCGATTCAACCAACAAAATGAAAAGTTGGTTCCAAGAAGCTGATATGTTAGACTGACCTTTGAAAAAATAAAGAAAAATATTAATAGAAATTAAGAAGTAACATTTTGAATGAGAAATAAAATATAATTATACATATAAATACTCCAGTATTCTTGCCCAGAGAATCCTGTGGACAGGGGAGCCTGGTGGTCTGCTGTCCATAGGGTCGCACAAAGTCGGACACGACTGAAGTGACTTAGCATGCATGCATGCATTGGAGAACGAAATGGCAACCCACTCCAGTATTATTGCCTGGAGAATCCCAGGGACAGAGGAGCCTGGTGGGCTACAGTCACTCAGTTTCTGCTAATATTAGCATCCTGAGTGACATAATAATGTTACACTAAGTTATCATATATGGATATAAGATAATAAACTGAAGGCTTATTTGGATTTCACAGTATTTCCATTTTTTTTTTTTTTTATATTCCAGGATCATACATACATCGCATTTAGTTGCATCTCTGCTCAGGCTCCTCCAGTTTATGAAAGTCCCCTGTCTCCTCTTCTTCATGACCTTGAAACTTTTCAAGAGTTCAAGTATAGTACTTTGGTAGATGCATGATGCATGTTGCTCAGTGGTGGCCGACTCTTTGCTACCTGTGGGACTGTAGCCCACCAAGTGCCCCTGTCCATGGGATCTTCCAAGCAAGAACACTAGAATGTGTTGCCATCCCCTCCTCCAGAGGATCTTTCCCACCCAGGGATGGAACCTGCATCTCCAGCACTGGAAGGCGGATTCTGTACCACTCTGCCACCTGGTAATGCCCTTCAATTTGGGCTGGTCTTTTATTCTCAAGTTTAGACTGTCATTATGCCCTTGGGGCAAGAATACCACAGAAATGATTCCTCCATCTGAGTACAACACTCCAGGAGTTGGTGGTGTTGATATTGATGGTGTGACCTTGATCACTTAGTTAATGTGGGGTCTGCTGGGTAATTACTGTTTCTCCTTTTGAATTAATAAATAACTTGCCTTTTTTACCATCTTACTTGTCTGTTTTAGTTAGCATCCATTTATAGATCTTGATTACTATAATTCTGTGTTATGTTATTGGTGATTTTGTTTTCCACAATTCTTAGTTAAAGTTATTATGTGAGGGAGAAATGTCCTTTCTCCCTCATTTAATTATTTAAACTAAACACTTACTTTTATTAATATGAACTTATAAATGCTTACTTTACTCTGTGGATTTTATCCTACATTATTTTATTTTGTAGCTTATGTCATTCCAGCTTTGGTTATTAGAAGCTTTTACAGGTTGGCTCCTATGCCCTTTCCACATTCCCCATCTTCTTTAATTTTTTAAAAATTACTTTATGGGTGATAATTGACAAATATAATTGTATATTTTAAAAATATATACCATAATGATTTGATGTACATACATAGTGTGGATGCTTATGAAGGTCAAGGTAATTATCAAATCCATCACTTCACATAGTTAATATTTTATTATTTTGAGTATTCCTGATTTCCCAGCACTATGTTTTTTTCCAGGTTCATCTTATATTTACTCTGCACCAGGCCTAGAATCAAGGAATCAACCACTTCTGAAGCAGTCCTGGCTTCTTTACCTAGACAGTAATACTGGCTCCAGGTACGGTCATTGCAGCTAGATGTCACTTAACCTAGACCTCAGCACAAAGAGCAAGGACACATAAGTATCTGCACCAACCGGTGCACATGCAGACATTATCTATCTATCTCTCATCTAACCGTTCATCTATATCAACCTATCTGTTTATCTGTCATCAATCCATCTCTCTATTAGTCTGCCATTCTTAACATAGGCTTTTAATGATACCTCTTATTCCATTCCTTCAAAGGACTAATTTAATTCCAGCCTTCCTTCTTCCTAATTTCTGTCCTATCTAACAGTAAGAAACCTGGTTCTCATTACATACGTTATATTTATATCTATTCACTTTGCATTCTTCCCATATTATGGGTTTTTTTTAGAATTTATGTGCAGTAAAATTCACTCTTTGTGGAATTCAGTTACTTTTGACATATATAGACTCTTACTCAACATATTTGTACCACAGAAAAATTCCACCACCCCAAGTATTACCTTCTGCCACTCATATTTAGTCAAGCCCTCCCTCCACCCTTGGCAAGCACTGATCTTTTGCAGTTCCTGTAGACTTGCCTTTTAGAAAAGATTATATAAATGGAGTTGAACAATATATAGCTCTTGAGTCTGCTTTTTTCACACAGCAAAATAAATTTAGATTAATTATTTGGTGAATCAATAATTCATTCTTTTTCATGTCTGAGTAATATTTCAATGTATGGATGTATTAAATTTATTTATATATGGCATGAAAACCATGTGGATTGTATTCAGGTTTCCTGGATTATGAATAGTACTGTTATAAACATCTATATCTGGTGGCTCAGATAGTAAGTTGAAAGTGAAACCTAGTGAAAGTGAGAGTCGCTCAGTCATTTCCAACTCCTTGTAACCGCATGGACTATACAGTCCATGGGATTCTCCAGGCCAGGATACTGGAGTAAGTTGCCTTTCCCTTCTCCAGGGGATCTTCCCCACCCAGGGATCAAAAGCAGGTCTCCCACAGTGCAGGTGGATTCTTTACCACCTGAGCCCCAAGGGAAGCACCAGATGGTAAGGTATCTGCCTGCTTTGCAGAGGCCCCCGGATTCGATCCCTGGGTGGGGAAGATCCCCTGGAGAAGGAAATGACAACCCCCTCCAGTATTCCTGCCTGGAGAATCCCATGGACAGAGGAGCCTGACGGGCTACAGTCTGTGATTCTTTAAGAATAGTACACGACTGAGTGACTAACACTCACTCAAACATGTACGTGTAGTTTTCGAGGAAACTTCAGTTTTCATTTCTCTTGGGAAAATGTCATTATTTGGAATTGCTAGGTCATACAAAAATGTATGTTTAACTATGTAATAAATTACCACACAATTTTCCACAAAATGAAAAAATTGCATTCACAGGATTAGTATATTAGCAGGAGTATAGGTGGCCCATACCCTCACCGTCATTTTGTTATTGCCAGCATTTCTTAATTAAACATTCTACTATGTGTGTATTGGAATAGCACTGTGACTTTCACTTGCATCTACTCAATTTTTATGAGCGTCTTCCATATGGTTTTTGCTATCACTAAACCCTCTTTGATGTTAGATAGTTTATTTATTCTTTTTTGTTTGGGCTGTTTGTTCTCTTATTGTTGAATTTTGTTGTTCTTTATTTTGCATACAATTACTTTGTGATAAAGGGGATCTGAAAACCTCAATGTATTATTTTTCTATTTTTACCTTTCACGTAGCAAAGACATATATATTTGTGTGTATATATATATTTTAGATAAAAGCTACACACACATACATGCACACACATATATAAAGTAAAAATACACAAAGTCTAGACTACCTGGTCTAAATTTCTTGTTACTAAACTTCATGAATAAAGACCCAGAAAAAAGATGATCATCTTTTTTTGTTTCTGAATTAGTGGAAAGGAGTTGTTGTTTTTTTTTAAAGAGAGCTATTAGACTGGAAATCCACAAACTGCAAGGATGTAACTGATGCTTATATAGCCATAAATATTACATATATGATGAGCTGACTTACAGAGGAAGTAATATTTTGTTAATATCATAAATATGTTGATCTCTTCATAGGAAAAATTGATGTAAGTTAAAAGATACATGACTTCATGGGTAACTGTTTTAACACGGATAAGAACTAAATAACACCTGAACTATATCCCTACTTCTACAAATGACATGATGGGTCTCTGCCATCCTATAACATCTAGTTCCACTGCCACAGAGAGAAAGCTCAGCTCTGCATCCAAAATTTAATAGCAGTGGGCCTTCCTCAGATTTTCAGAGAACTTGAAGGATGTCTCAGTACTGTGAATACAAATCAAAATAACCTACATTTTGGAAATTTTGAAACACAGCATCTGGGTATTTGAAAATGCATTTTTCTAAAAAATCCAGTAGATGGCACAAATACCCCTCTTTTTCATGTGTTGACTATCATTAGTAATCCTGAGAAGGATGGCATAGCTCTCGAGACAGAAGGAGGAGGTGGGGAAATGTTCTCAGATCCTGAGGAAAAGATGGTCTTGATTTGAAAAAAGGCCTTAGCTTTTGTGAAAAGAAATGATTGTCCTGATCTACTTGTAATTAGTGACTTTAGAGATTTTATAGGAATGGAATTAAGAGTTACTGGTGTTGCTCTGGCACATATCTTAAAATTAACTATTTTAAAATGCATGCATTAAAAAAACAGAATTATGAATGTAATATAGTCCCATGAAATTTATGGAAATTGCTGAAGAGTTGCCAGTAACCACTGCTTGAGGATAGAATCCCTGTTTAACCCAAGGGGACTGTCCAGACTCACGGCCATTTCTTATATAAGAAACTGTAAACCAGATCACATCATTTTAGCTGTCCTCATCTACGAATGTTTTCCTTAGTCATGTAGCTTCAGTTACCACGCATCATTTAAATATTCTTTAATATTCCTCTAATTCTGACTCTTTTTCATATTATGCGGTCTGTCTATCCCAAGAAATGTTTCTACTCAATGTATAATGGAGTAATGGCCCCCATGAGCAACACTGCTCTCCGGTGCTCATAAAAATGTACAAACACGCATTCACACATGAGCGCATCACTCTGTCTCAGGTAGAGTGTTTCAGACCACAGAGTTCAGGACAAGAGTTAGACGGCTGTTTCTTCTGCTGGACAGCCAAAACTTGAAAGGCTCTTCTCAGATTGATCCAGGGCTGAATGATGGCATCAGGTGACTGGTGTTTCCTCTCCGTCCACTGCTCCATCAGTCTGTAAACAACCTCTCTAGTGGTCATAGGTGAATGGAACATCTCCAGACATGGAAAGAACATATATATTTTTTTTTCTTTCAAAAAACATTTTTTATTGCTTCTTCAGTCATGGCCTCATACCTCAGTCAAGTGTCTGAGTATACCCCCACGCATTTCATTTTCCAGTAATGAAAATTTTCTGAAAAAGAGAAATTCAGGAGATTCGCATCTCCTTCTTTAAAGCTAAGTATGGTGTGTCGGAATGCCTAAATTGTCAGGTTTTGCTTAAACTAAGGTGTACCCCTGCTGCGGGTTGGGCTCCCGTGCCGTGACCTCCTAGCATGTAAACACAAGCAGGACATGGAAGGAGAGAAGCCAGGTGGCCCGTAGGCATCCACAGATAGCCATTGCTTTTATATTCAGACCTGCAGTCACAAAGTGCCACATTAATGAGTCCTCCTCTGCCCACCCATATGTATTCCCTTCCCAGTTTCATCACTCACCATTACGTTCTCGCCCTTAATCCTGACTTAAGAACTTATTTTCTTTTGAAACCTATTTTTTCTGTATCTTCACCATAGTATATACTATAGCATGCATGCTCAGTCATATGCCAGACTCCTCTGTCCATGGGATTCTCCAGGCAAGAATACTGAAGTGGGTTGCCATTCCTTTCTCCAGGGGATCTTCCCAACCCAGGGATCGAACCCTTCTCTCCTGCATCTTCTGCATTGGCGGGTAGGTTCTTTACTGTGAGCACCACCCAGGAAGCCTATCCTCACCCTTCCCCCACTATAAAATTAGCCCCTTTAAAGCAGAAATGCTGTTCTGTCTGTCTATCACCATTCCTCTGATTTCTGGAACACTTTCTCATGTACTGTAGATTGAATTATTTGAGAAATAATGGATGGATGCAAATATTAATAGGAACCTCTTGATCTTTACTAGCTCCATTTTTAACAGTATAGAGGAGGTTAATTAGGAAGTATCTTTTTCTCTTGGGACATGATTCTGGCATGAGATGAAAATAATTATGGAATTAAATAATCACTAAAGAATATCTGAACTGGAAGGAGGAACTGAGAGGTGGCGATTGGCTATAGAATGAATATCCATCAGGAGGACAGAGTTGGCTGAACCACAGCTCATTAAACAGGACAATTGGACACTTAACTGTGGAAGAAGTACACTTGGAAATGATGCAGATTTGCGTTTTAGTTGAAAAAGCACTTTTCTGTGTAGTTTATTCCGACTTTGTTACTTAGTATCTGTGTTATGTAGGGCAAATTACAGATTTCCTGAAAACTTCAGCAGCATCATCTCTAAACTATGATCGCAGGATTTGCAGGATCTGTTGGAAAGCACCCAAGCGTTGAGGTCAAAGATCTGAGTTGGAATAAGAAACCTTTTTTCCTTCTTTAACCACACAAAAGTTTCTTGACTTCTCTGAATCTTGGCTTCTTTAAGAGGTAAGTAGATATTTGGAATATCACATAATTCATTTGGCTCTGTTCCAGCCAACTGTAAACCTTTGCCTCTTGTGTATTAAATTTTCTCAAATCATAAAGTTGGCAACTAAATTCATTACACACATGCACAGACATCAGCAGTGTGCCAATGGATAGATTTAAAAAAAAAAAAACAAGATAACCCTGCAATTTCTCTAGCCCATGGCTTTCTCATTCCAGTCTGACTGCTAAGATAGTCAGGAGTCCATTTATTAGTGAGGGAAAATCATAAATATTTGTAGAATTAATGAAATAGAAATTGGTGAATAAACCTAGAAAATATGGCTATTTAAATTTAATTCAAGTCTAGTTCTGTACATAAATTTCAATAATGAACTAAAGTGGAATTTTAAGATCTTGTTTGGTCATCTTTGATCAATGTTTGAGGTTGGACTATGTTCTAGAAACTTATTTTTTGACCAATGCCATTTTTCTTACACATATAGGCAAAAACAGTGATTACACTAATGATGAAGTTAGTTAAGCGAAAGACTAGTGAAAACAATTTTTTAAGTAGTCTGTTGTCTGTTTGCTGAAAAATGTAACTAAGTGTTTTCCATCAGACTCATCATAACCTTAATAAGAAAATTAAAAATATTTTCTTGGTTTAGTGATAGTGATCTTAGTTAAACAATGGACACAATGTACAGAGATGACAGAAAAGTATTTGAAATGTTTTTTCATAATACCCTGGTTAAGGTTATGAAACGAGCTATTTTTAAAGAAAATTAGGTAGATTGATGACTGATAGTTTAACGTCTTCCTGTTTGATCAATGAAAAGATTAAAGTAACTTGGTCTTATCAAAGGCTTTGTGTCAAATAAGAGCTTTGACATTTGTTTCATTAATATTTTCATAAAAGACTTTTAAAAATGTTTCTCATATTGAGTTATGGTAGAATTGTTTTTAGGTATAAGATTGAACAGAACTTCAGGATCTGAAGAAATGGAATAAATTCAATGACTAAAGGTAAAATTCAGGCACTGTTGATTCTAAAATAAATTGCTTACATGTAAGAACAGAGATGATAGGAGGTGGCCTAGTAGCAGCACATGATGAACCGCCTTCTGCACTTCCTGTTTAATTCCCCTCCAAGTCCTGAAGTGGCTAGGGAAAAAAAAAAAAGTTCTCTACCTATTAAGAATAAAATCTAGGAGGTAATGGTTGAGTGTTCAGATCAAGGAAAGCATTCATGAAATTTTTTTTAAAGTAACAAAGATGAACTAGATCATTTGACAGCCAGGTTATTTTGTGGGACACAGTATTTCCTCCACAGGTGTTTGCAGTTATACTTTCAAAGATGGCCTCACAAATACGTATCTCATCCTACTGCCTCTTCTTAGGATGGGACACAGTCCCTCCTCCATCAAATTGTAAAATCTATGTTGCTTCCTGTTGAAACAAGGTAAATCTTTGTAAGTGCCTTATTTGATCCTGTGGGGTGAAATGATGCTTTATGACTTCAGAGACTAGATCATAAGGAGCAATATGTCTCCTATGTCTCTGTCTCTTTCATCTCTCTGTCTCTCTGCCTGTTGTTGCTCAGCCACTAAGTCATGTTCGACTCATTGTGACCCCATGGACTAAGGCACTCCAGGCTTCCCTGTCCTTCTCTATCTCCTGGAGTTTCTCAGACTCAAGTCCATTGAGTCGATGATGCCGTCCAACCATCTCATATTCTGTTGGCCTTTCTCCACCTGCCCTCAATTTTTCCCAGCATCAGGATCTTTCCCAATGAATAGGCTCTTTGCATCAGGGGGCCAAATGGAGCTTCAGCTTCAACATCAGTCTTTCCAATGAATATTTAGGGTTAATTTCCTTTAGGATTGACTGGTTTGAACTCCTGACTGTCCAAGGGACTCTCAAGAGTCGTCTTCTACACTGCAATTCAAAAGTATCAGTTCTTCAGCCCTCTTCCTGATGTAGAGCCCAAATATGAAGGCAGCAAGACCACTGTCTGCAAGCCAGAAAGAGAGCCCTTACTGAGAACCATATAGTTTGGCACCTAGATCTTGGAATTCCCAGCCTTCAGAACAATGATAACTAAATGTCTATTATTTAAGTTACCTAGGCTATGACATTTTTTATAGCAACCTAGGCAGATTAAAGTTATCTGAAGCTCTATCATATGTGAAATATCCTAATTTAATTGTTATAACAATGCTGTCATATAAATGACATTACAATCTTTTCACATAGGAAGAAAGTAAAATTCATAAAGATTAATCCATTGACTGTGTAGCTTCCAAATGGTATAGATAAAATATAAATCTAGGTCAAAACCCCCAAATCATTTTTTCCCCTAAATGAGTTACCTGTAGACACTTTAAAACACTTCTTTAGGATATACATGTGTGGTTTTCCTCTGCTGGCTCAGAGGCAAAAAGCTTCAAGAACCCATTACTTCTACCCTAAGAACTGAAACAATCCAGAGAAGTGACAAATTATAGTTTTTTAAACTTAACAGAGATCAGAGAACATAAAGAAATTGAAATGAAGCAAACTCCAGAAAAGAAGGAGGCACTTACCACCACTGCTTTCATCCCAGGCAGGACTGCAGAAAAAGGAGGACTCTTTCTTGGGTAGAGACCAGGAAAAACTAGATAAATTTCTACATGACAATGGATAGCTAGTGCGCTAGGTCAGAATCCCAAGGGAGCAAGCTACAAAGGGAGAGTGTCCACCCACCAACTCTTTCCTATGGGTTTTCCCTTCGGTCTGGAGGGAAGGAACTCAAGCTTGGACCTGGGAAGAATGGCTGATAGAGTCACCTTGAGTAGGGCAGGAGGAGGCCATATGTAAGGCCACCACTTCCAGAAAATGTGGGTGGAGGCAGGGTACAATGTAAAAAGAAGCAAAGGGAAGATGGCAGCCTCCAGAATAAGCCAGGGAGAAGACATGGAGCAGGGAATAAAAAATAAATTTAAAGGAAGAAAGAGAGACAAGTCCCATGAGAGAGGAATCATGATGTAGAGGATTTTAATCAATAGGAGAAAAAACATTCAGAGAGTTTATGAAGCAGTGTTCATGTAGGTGAAGGGGACATTCACAGATTATAAGAACTGAGAGTAGATTTATACAGTTTACATGAGATGTGACTGCAGGAGGGAAGTATATTAACTGAATACACCTTGACTGGTTACTGTATTATCTTGGCTGGAAGCCTAGACAGCTCCCAGAGTACTATAACATGAACTTGCCAATGTAACTCCACTTCTCTACCTCGGGGTTTTCATCTGTAAGGTGGAGGCAATGCAATAGCCTGTCCTATGGGCTCATTGTGACATTACATGATTCAATTCACAGAAAACTCTCAGAACAGTGCCTGGGACACAGTGAACTAGGCATTTACTGAGATTGGTAGAGGGAAGACATCAAGGTACTTACATTGCCTCACCTATATAACTCTTTCTACAACATCCAGGCATTGTTCTTCACATACACTATCCTGTCTCTGACCACCAGGCTTTCACATATGACTGGGGAGGTGCTAACCTCCAGATGGTCTTTCTACCCCTGCTCTTTTCTGGCTAGTAGGGCCAGTTTCATGAGTCACAGAGGACCACGTAATTGGTTTCATGCTCTGCTGTTGCTTTCTTCAAATCCACAATGATTTGTGACTAAGGGGGATCCACAATTTTCATTTTAACCTGGGCCTCACAAATTATATAACTGCTCTGTTGACTAGCTGCATCACAAGTCTCAGCTTAGAAGTCACACCTCGTAGGTAGACTTTGGTTGTTGTTGCTGCTGATCCGTCACCCAGGTGTGTCTGACTCTTGGCCACTCCATGAGTTGCAGAACACCGGGCCTCCCTGCCCTTCATCATCTCCTGGAGTTTGCCCAGATTCATGCCCATTGCATCCTGGAACCTGATAAATTGTCACCACTCTATCTCCTGCTGAAAACTGGAAGTGTTAGTCCCTCGGTCATGTCTGACTCTTTGCAACCCCATGGACTGTGAGCCTCCCAGCCCCTGTGTCCACGGAATTCTCCAGGCAAGAGTACTGGAGTGAGTCGCCATCGCCTCCTCCAGGGGAGCTTCCCCGCCCAGGGAGAGGACCCAGGTTTCCTGAGCCGCAGCAGATCCTTTACATGCTGAGCCACCTTAGTACTTTTTATTTCTCCCATTATGTAATTATGAAATTCTAAACTGCTTATCTCTGTGAGGTATTGAAAGCTGTAGAAAGTCTGGACCATTGTCAGTCTAGTTCAGTATTTTGTTTGCTCCAGCATTTTCCACAGGCCATGGCATATATATTCAATAGCCATGTGCTGAGTGAATGAATAGCATGTTTGCCATGAATAGGGAAACATCTGAAAACCACTGCCCCCTGACCCTATACTACATGAATATCATACAAATTCCCCTGTCAGGCCAAATCCATGACAGATAGTAAAAGGAAAGACAAGGGATACAACGCCCACTGAGAAAAAATGGATTTCTCCCAAACTTAATTCAGTGGCTTGCAGCAAGTTGCCAACTGTAAAAGGAAAGAGTGGGTTATTTGGACATTTGATTCAAAAGTTGTGATATTTACTGAAAGAGGCTAAAAGTGCTACCAGGTAGGTATGAATTTCTAGTAATTACTGACACTCCTCAAAAATGAATAGAGATGAATGGAGAGAAAGGCAAACACTGCAAGCAGGTCCACCAGGAATACTCCTCCCAAGAGTGTTCAAAGAGATCTGCTGAACAGGTAGAGGCCCAGGCACTGTTTCTCTTTGGTGGTTTAGGAGGACGTGCATAGTTATTGCAGTTTTCCTCTAGGTTGAAGAATGTACTGTGAGCAATTTCTGTTCAAAAGATTATTTTTGTTATTTGCCATTGTGTTGTAGCCAGGAAGTTAGAGCCTCTCTAAGATGAGGAGATTTTATGATCACCCCTTTATACTCTGTGAATTATAAAATAGAATGTTTATAGAGTGTTTTGGTAAAGTAACTCATAAAGCATTATTTAATAGTGAAATAATGAGCCCTGAGTCAGCAGCACACCTGGGCTCTCATCCAATTTCTGCTAACTCTCTAGGTTACACTTGGCAATTCATATAACCTTCCTACACTTCAGTGTCTCCAAACTGAAAAACCTAGAAATCATTCTAGGTTCCCTTTCAACTCTGCAATTTCTAGGGGGTTGGAGTTGGAGAAGAACTCCTTTGGAGGTTTAGGTAGTCACAGTTAGCTTAAAGAGAGATGTTGTTTATGAGGAAGAGACAGAAAAGAAATAAAGTCCAATGAACAGAATCTGCACATCTTGGAAACCATACAAATTGCACAAAGTTCTTTTCCCAAGACAGTAGGTTTGTGTAGAGGTGCAATTCTTAGTAAGCACAAGGTCTAGAGAGGAAAGCATAATTGGGCGAATAGAGTCTAGTAAAAAAAAAAAAAAAAAAAAAAAAAAAAAACCTCCACTCCACAAAACAACCTAAAAATCCCAAATAGTAGGAGGAAGCAAAAGCTGCTCTCAGATGAGGGTGGGAGTGCACGGCATGAATGTGGACCAACAGGAAAGTTTACAAGGAGACAGCTCTGATTTTCTATGTATCTCAAGGTTTGACTAGTATGTTTTGTCACATTCTTAGCAATTCTTTTGTCCAGAAAACACCTTCAATGTTTTTTTGTAAAGCTGCCATTTGGAAAATGTGCCTAGAGAGAGCAACTCCACCTCTTTTTGCCATCTCCCTGCCCCTCTGCTTTTGAGAGGAGGGTTTAACCAAACCATCTGAGGAGGATGGTGAGAAGATTAAGGTGGTTTGACATGAATAATGGGGAGGTTTTCTGCAGCACATGCACAAGACACCATGAGGATTTAGATATGACTCAAGAAGAGAGAAGTTAATAGATATGTTTGATTCCCCTCATTGAGTTGGGGTGAAGGAAGAGGGATATTACCTATTTTTCAAAGTTATTATTCTCATAAAGCAGAGGACTAGAGATATAGATAGAGTTTCCTTTTTTCTGGAAAGGATTAAAGGGAACATGTGGCTAATGGTTTGTAGGTTTCAGGGAACAGGGTTTTATATTCCAGACTTGATATGTAACATCAGAGATAGAATCTTTTGGAAAAGTGCAGGGAGCTTCCCATAAAGACTGGTATAGAACTGTTTAAAAGATTTGTTGGTCTGATCTAAAGGGTTTACACCCCAGACTTGGGGGCTAAACAGAAATGCATGATGTTAGAACTGGAAAATCAGGATACTCTGTGAAATAGTAGCTCCCAGGCCTTCTGAAGACCAAGGTCAGATCTAGGCCAGAGCCCCTTCTACTCATTTTTATTGTCTACACCAAGTCACAGCCTGGTTCAGACTCAATTACCATTTGTAGGCTGGAAATGTAACATTTGCGGAAAAGTTGATATTGTATTAAAAGTCATTCTGATAGTAAGTGCTGTAGCACAAATCTGCTGATTCCATATCTCATTTCACCCCAGCATGCTATCTTTGTTAGTTCACCAAAGCACTCAATAAGAAATTCTATGATATTATTGGAAATAAGGTGAAAATGCAAGTGAGACAATTACATAGTTACATGTGAGCAATTTATGGGTGTTACAACTCAGAGATTTAAAAACAAATTTCAGTCTTGTTTTATTCAAATCTTTTATCAATGACTTTAGTGTTTTATTAGTCAAGTCAAGTCAGTAGAAATCTCAGCAATATAAAGCTAAATTCTCAAATGTATTTTATATTCCAGTACATAAGCCATCTTTGAAATCGTTAGCTATGCTTTTGGAAAAAGATTTGGAAAAATAGAGGATTTAAATCAAACAGTAACACAACTCATCCAGTTTTAATATATTCTCTGTGATTATAAAAATGATGATTGAATACACTATAGAAGTTCTTCTTCATTTCTTTATTTCTATATAATTTCTCTCCTTTCCATTTCTATAAGTCTGACTGGGAACATAATCATAATAATTATATAATTTGTAATTACTCATTCAAGGGATTTTTTTCAGGTATAATTGAGGAGGTTTGCCCCCGCCCCCAAAGTTGACATTTTTCCAAATAGATCTTGTAACTGTTGAGTTGTTAAGAAACAGATATGGCGGCCTCAGATTCACTGCCTTCACTTTCTAACAACAAGTTTTATTTTTTCATGATTAGGCTTTATCAAGTAGGATGAGTCTTACATGTAGAAAGAACCACAATTTGGTGTTCTTCTCTCCTTCCAGATAGGCAATGGAATAAAGACCAGTAGAAAAATAGGAGGGCATAGTTAGAGGGGCATAGTTAGCATGACAGAAGACAGTAGTAGGTGATAGAGAGCAACTCAGATAGTATTGCAGGACCAACTACATTCAATTTGCAGCCATACAGAACCCTATGGGGTCTTCCCAGGACAGGTCCCCTATGTCTTCTCCTTCCTCTTATTTACAGAAAAACTATAGCTTCTGAGACCTCCCCTGAGTTCCAAGGAATGCACTTAATCAGAGAAGTAAAAATATGTACACACAAAGGAAATAGTCAAACAAGACAAAATAATAATCAAGGACAATTAGTTCTTCCTCAAAAACTATAGATAATATTATGAGCCAAATCCTTAGAGGTTTCTTGCTTTTTTTTTTAGTTAACAGATACTTAAACCCCCAGCAAGTGGAAGAAGTTAACTGTATGCTGCCCACAAGCAAGTACACCCCAGACAGGTTGGAATCAGGAAGTTGATGATGCTGACTCCTGATTACCTCACCACCAACCAATCAGAAGAAAGTTTGCAAGTTGTACAAATCCTCTAACCCACACAAACCTTTCCCTGAAATCCATCAGAGAGCTCAGGTCTTTTGAGCAATAACTACCTATACTGCTTGTTTGGCACCTGCAATAAAAGTTGCAGTTTTCTTCACCAGAACCTGGTGTGAGAATGTTGACTTTACTGCCCATCAGTGAGGGGACCCAAATTTAGTTAGGTAACAAGTTGGGCACAGATGCTGGAAAGGGCTGAAGAGGAAGAATCCTTTCCTTGATGATGAACCAGTATTAAAGACTCTCCAGATGGGAAGTAAGGAGGACATAGAGGGTTAAAATGTTGTCCGTGTGACATCTGCTGTAACTCAGGTCCATATCCCAACACAGGCAGCAAGAGGTCCCCAAGGCAAAAATAGATAATCCATCTCAAATTCTCCAGACACTGAAAATCTGTCTGGGAAAGCCTAAAATGCTTGGAAGACATTATGTAAGCGCTTTCAATGTGAATCATGAGTCACTTTTACACTAGAGAGTTTTTATATAGATCTTTGGTTATTGATCTTGTCATCCCTCTTAGTTCTCCTTTTCTGGGATTAATTTTGAAAAAGTATTGCACATTCTGGATACATTTTCTAGCCTCTCTCCCTCTCCCTTGACCTCTCACTCTCTATTCTTTCTTATGTTTTCTTTTTAAATTCACTTGCTTTCACTTTTTTTCAAATCGATTTCTAGGCAAATTGCTCCATCTTGAGGATGATTAATCTTTCTACCATATCTATTCTGGTACTCATCACTTCAATTTAGTCATTTAATTCAGTTTATTTATTGTTATTGTTAGTATATGAAGCATCCTTGATTTCTATAATCATTATTTTTAGCAATGTTTCTCAATTTAGAACTCTGATATTGACTAGAGTTTTCTAGCACAAGGAACAGATTTTTAGAAGTTTTTTTTTTTTTCTATTTCTTGAATAGATCTTTATATACTTCTACATATTATCACTTATTCCTCTTAGGTAGTCTTTGATTTTTGATGATCTATTAATATATGTAAGTGGGCTATATGTGTGCTCAGTTGCTTCAGTTGTGTCTGACTCTTTGTGATGAGATGGACTGTAACCCACCAGGCTCCTCTGTCCATGGGATTCATCAGGCAAGAATACTGGAGTGGGTTGACATGTTCTCTTCCAGAGGGTCTTCCCGACCCAGGGATCAAACCTGCATCTCCTGTGGCTCCTGCATTGTCAGACAAGTTCTTTGGCACTTCCACTAGTGCCACTTGAGGAAGATGAATGTCTAAACCAGGATTGGCAAGTGGGATAGGTTTCCTCAAATGATAGAAGACTCAGTGTCAGCTCGTGGTCCAACCAGCTGGTGGTTTCAGAGCCTGGTGGTTGTAAGCAGCCCAGCCTGTGAAGCTGGTCACGATCTCCCTCAGAGTCGGCAGGGATTTGACACTCCTTGAGGACATGCTCCTTGTGTATTGAGGAAATAGATTACCTGGTGCCTTCTTCTGTTTCAATCTGGCTTCAATTTCTAATGTTATAAGTAGCACGTGACCTGCATCAGTTACAAATGTGTTTATGGCTTTACTTAGGACAGACACTGAGTTTGATTGGCTTCTTGAGACTGGACACTGGAATAGCCATTCTGAAATCTTGTGTCACAATTTTTCCCGGGCCCACGGGATACTCTATCTTAGGTCATGCTGTATTTGATTTAAGGGCTTTTCTAAATATATACACATATTTCATATATATCAGCAGCTGAATTCTTTTTCTATCATTTGGATTTCTTCCTATTTCACATCCACGAATGGTACCCATAGAAGTTTCCTAGTAATTGTGCATTTTCTCTTATTCTTCCATTTTAATTGGATTTTGGTGGTGAAGGAAGATATATATACTCCTCAACTTTTCTGAATCTGAATCCAAAGTCTATCTCCAAAATTTACACTCAAATGCCTCTACTTCAATGGGAAATCAATCGAAGTAATAACAACTTAACAAGCAAATCTATTGATGAATATGAGAATTATGGTAAAATCATGCTCTTGGTTTTTGACCAGAGAGTTAGCCTATATGTTGAATGGAAAATGAAATTAGCCTGTACCACTGCAGCCCAATACAAGGGCCTTAACAGAAGTAAAAATAATGAGAATAATAATATTGCATCACAACATCCCCTATCATGCCAGAAAATCATATGATGACCCCTTTCCACTTTTCCACATGTAAATCAAATTACATGAGATTCAAAAAATTCATTTTATAGTTAATTGTGGATTATAGAATTTAGAAATAGAGTGATGAATGAATTTTTTTTTATCTTTTCAAACTAAGTTATTTATCAGATTATTTCCTTATGAATCATGGTAACTCAATGCTACCCTTTTAAATCTGCTCTCATTTTCTATGCCGGAATTGTGAACTCTGTAGTCAATTACTTTCCATTTTCTAAGAAAATGCTATTGTTTTACTTCAGAAAGTTGATATGAACTGAATATACAATTTTACCTTATTTTTGGTAAAATCCCAATATCTTTTATCAATCAATATTTGAGCTTTGTTTTTGAACGTTTCTGCTAGATAATTTTCACTTCACACACCAGTTTATTTTAGCTGGAATTCTCAGAGTGGATACATTCTATATACAATACCCATAACTATCTCTATTTTAACTCAGTATTTTAATTCTTCACTTTCCAACATAGTGAGAACTATAGTATTGTTTTCAAATTTATACCCTCATCTATATTTTTGTTGGTATGTGATATCTGTGATGCTGCTATTTTATCTTCTCCACAGCCCCTTTCTTAAGTGAAAGAACGGAACATCCAGAGAAAGCAGAATAGTATTAGCCAGTCCAAAAGATGCCATTCTAAACCACAGGCTTATCACCCTTGAAACACTTTCAACTCTGCACATTGAGCCGGTTTTCTCAGGTTATAACTTTTTGATGACCTTAATTTTTAAAAAAAAAAAAAACCTCTATACTTTTATTACCCAATTCACTAAGGAGACTTAGACTATCGCCACTTTGTTTCTAACGTAAACCGTCTTTTGTCGCTGGCTCACAATAGACAGTGTGGTTTTCCATAAAGCTTTCTGCTCTCAGACTCTGCACTCATGATCATTATCTCTGCCAACAATTTCATTTTCTGCATTTTCCCTTGTGTAATGTCCTAGCAATTGTGTGTGGTTGGCTTGCTCTATCCAAATGGCTTTCAAGCAGAACACATGCTTCAAATTCACTTAAGCACTTGGGCCACATGGGAATTATCTATTACTTAGGGTACTCTCACAGACCACATTTCTATTAGTGTGATAACCATGTCCTTCCTAATCCAAAGGAAAAAATAATGTAAGGTCACTATGTGTGTGAGTTCAAAGCAAATAGCATTTGAAGTCTGCAAATGCATTGATGTATCCTGAACATTTAAATCTTTCAGTTCCTGCCAATGTAGTCAGAGCTGTAAAAATTGAATTAAGATCTCTCTAACTTAGGCATATTTATTTCACTTTGATCTTCATGTATCTCTTCCATTTCCCTTTCTCATTTTACTTATTTATTTACTTTTAGCCAACACAGAGGATATGTATATTTTAGTGGGTTTTTAAGTATCATCTAATTGCTATAATGTCCAAAATTACAGATGTCAAGCTATCAGGCAGGGGAGCTATTCCATATGTAAAAATTGCCCTAAAATTGACATGAAATATTCATGTCTTACTACTCCTTAGCCAAGGAATGAAAAAATAGGATGATGAAGACATGCTAAAATAAGCTTGCATTTCCATTTAAAATGTTTTTTGTTGAACAAATCTGTGGAGGAAAGGCAGAGGTAGAAGATTTAAAGAAACATCCATTGATCAGTGATCAGCTTCAGTATAAAAGTAACATTTTCACTCTCACAACAAGAATTAAGCATTATGTACGTATGCTATCCAGATTTAGCTTCCAATTACATTTCTGTTTCTCTAACCTGCTGACTCAGATGGTAAAGAATTTGCCTGCAATGCAGGAGACCCAGTTTCTATCCTTGGGTTGGGAAGATCCCGTGGAGAAGGGTATGGCAACACACTCCAGAATTCTTGCCTGGAAAATTCCATGGACAGAGGAGCCTGGCGGGCTACAGTCCATGTAGAGAGTTGGACATGACTGAGTGACCAACACTTTCACTTTCTCTCTCTCTTTTTCTCTGTCTTCACTTAGCCTCTCCAGCATTCTATTTGAGTTCTTATGTTGCATAATTTTATTTTATCTTTTATTTATTCCATTAACAATAAAATATAATTCTTTCATGACAGTCTTCTTTTATATATGGATATAGACTAGTTTACCCTACTAGTCTATATAGATATTAGTTTATTTTTTCTTTTTTATTGCTGGATATTTACATCCAGAGAAGAGATTTCTAGTTGTGTTTGAGTTTCTCTCCCTCATCTCCACAATAAAAAATGTAGCTGCAAAACTCCTTCCTGATTCCTGTGATGTAAATATGGATGTGACTGTGTAAATGAATATAACCTCTGAGAGATGGCAGAATGACATTTTGGACAGAACTAAACGATGGCAAATTTGAAGGCAGAGTACTTACATCAGGACTCAATTTCCCAGCTCAGAATATATATATATTTTAAAGAAACCTCTGCATATCAAGTCACAAGG
Source organism: Odocoileus virginianus (assembly GCF_023699985.2). Taxonomy (NCBI): domain Eukaryota; kingdom Metazoa; phylum Chordata; class Mammalia; order Artiodactyla; family Cervidae; genus Odocoileus; species Odocoileus virginianus. Next base: position 15,876,849 of record NC_069687.1, on the reverse strand, counting down.
GAGTCATCATCAGTTCAGTTGCTCAGTTGTGTCTGACTTTTTGTGACTCCATGGACTACAGCACTCCAGGCCTCCCTGTCCATCACCAACTCCTGGAGTTTATTGCTCAAACTCAAGTCCATTGAGTCAGTGATGCCATCCAATCATCTCATTCTCTGTTATCCCCTTCTCCTGCCTTCAATCTTTCCCAGCATCAGGGTCTTCTCCAATGAGTCACTACTTCACATCAGGTTGCCAAAGTATTGGACTTTCAGCTTCACATCAGTTCTTCCAATGAATATTATAGACTGATTTCCTTTAGGATGTTGTAAATCCTTGCAGTCCAAGGGACTCTCAAGAGTCTACTCCAACACCACAGTTCAAAAGCACCAGTTCTTCAGTGCTCAGCTTTCTTTATAGTCCAATTCTCACATCCATGACTACTGGAAAAACCATAGCTTTGACTAGACAGACCCTTGTTGGTAAAGTAATGTCTCTGCTTTTAAATATGCTGGCTAAGTTGGTCATAACTTTTATTCCAAGGAGCAAGCATTTTTTAATTTCATGGCTGCAATCACCATCTGCAGTGATTTTGGAGCCCAGAAAAATAAAGCCAGCCACTGTTTCCACTGTTTCCCCATCTATTTGCCATGAAGTGATGGGACCAAATGCCATGAACTTAGCTTTCTGAATGTTGAGTTTTAAGCCAACTTTTTTATTATCCTCTTTCACTTTCATCAAGAGGCTCTTTAGCTCTTCTTCACTTTCTGTCATAAGGGTGGTGTCATCTGCATATCTGAGGTTATTGATATTTCTCCCAGCAATCTTGATTCTAGCTTGTGCTTCATCCCGTCCAGCATTTCTCATGAAGTACTCTGCATAAAAATTACATAAGCAGGGTGACAATATACAGCTTTGATGAACTCCTTTGACAATTTGGAACCAGTCTGTTGTTCCATGGCCAGTTATAACTGTTGCTTCTTGACCTGCGTACAGATTCCTCTGTAAAGAGGCAGGTAAGGTCATCTGGTATTCCCAACTCTTTAAGAATTTTCCACAGTTTGTTGTGATCCACACAGTCAAAGGCTTTGGCATAGTCAGTAAAGCAGAAGCAGCTGTTTTTCTCGAACTCTCTTGCTTTTTTGATGGTTCAACAGATGTTGGCAATTTCATCTCTGGTTTCTCTGCCTTTTCTAAATCCAGCTTGAACATACAGAAGTTCACAGTTCACATATCAATGAAGCCTGGCTTGGAGAATTTTGAGCATTACTTTGCTAGCATGTGGCATGAGGGCAATTGTGCAATAGTTTGAGCATTCTTTGGCATTGGCTTTCTTTGGGATTGGAATGAAAACTGACCTTTTCCAGTCTTGTTGCCACTGCTGAGTTTTTCAGATTTGCTGGCATATGAGTGCTGCACTTTCATAGCATCATCTTTTAGGATCTGAAATAACTCAAATCCATCACCTCCACTAGCTTTGTCATAGTGATGCTTCCCAAAGCCCATTTGACTTCACATTCCAGTATGTGTTTAGGTGAGTGATCACACCATCATGATTATCTGGGTCATGAAGATCTTTTTTGTATAGTTCTTTTGTGTATTCTTGCCACGTCTTCTTAATATCTTCTGCTTCTGTTAGGTCCATACTATTTCTGTCCTTTATTGAGCCCATCTTTGCATGAAATGTTCCCTTGGTATCTCTAATTTTCTCTCATCTTTCCCATTCTATTGTTCTCCTCTATTTCTTTGCATTGATCTCTGAGGAAGTCTTTCTTATCTCTCCTTAATATTCTTTGGAACTCTGCATTCAAATGGGAATATCTTTCCTTTTCTCCTTTGCCTTTCGCTTCTCTTCTTTTCACAGCTATTTGTAGGGCCTCCTCCGACAGCCGTTTTGCCTTTTTGCATTTCTTTTTCCTGGGGATGGTCTTGATCCCTGTCTTCTGTACAGTGTCTCCAACATCTGTCCACAGGTCTTCAGGCACTCTAGCAAATCTAATCCCTTTGAATCTATTTGTCACAAAGTATTAATTCAGTGTAAAGTTTGTGATGATTTAGAGGATTATCCAGCTTCTTCTCTTGGTCTCATTTCTACAGGCAACTCTGGGATTTAATGCTGTCACTAATTCACACATGAAAGAAATGACTCACCTTTACTTTCTGATTGTCCAGGACATATGTCTTCTACTGCCACTTATGGGAAGTGTTCACATCATCTGTTTCTTACATCTTTTACTCACCTCTCTCGCTGACTAGAAAGAATACATCTTTCTATGTAAGGACTCAGCCCTTTCACAGAGAATTTTCACTCTGGGAAGGTGCAAAGAAAATTAAACATAGCAGCCTGAGATGATGCAAAGTAGGTCTTTTTCATGGGGCTTTTTAGGACTTGGGTTTGATCAGGTTCAAGTATAGACTTACTCTATATTTGAAACAATCATCTTTTTCAACATTCAAGGTTTATGGCTTTGCCTAACTAAATTACCAGACTAATGCTGGAAATTATACACAGAAAGCTCCACTTTCTCTTCTTCCATTCTATTTAGCACTTCCCCTCTTTCACAGTCCCTTCACAATGCCATTATATTTGCACCTCGCTTGTGGATACATTCAGACTCTTTCCAGAGGAGTTCCATGACTTTGTAAGAACGGTAGCTGGATATACCTGCTTAGGTGACCTCAGGAATTCTATAAAAATGGCAGAAGTTTATCTTTCCCTCTCTAAAAGAGAAACTTTAGAGATGCACTGGTGTCAACTTGTCACATCCCTGTGTGGGGCTGCCAGGGCTGGTAGGCACCGGGACCTGGGTTTCGGTTTCCCCTGAAATGGTGGGATTCCCCGCCCCCATCGGGCCGCCTGGAGCCAGCCAAACAACAGGCGCCCAAAAGGGAACAAAAGGAACTTGAGGGAAACCAGAAAAGCCCGCGAATGCCTAAGTTTGAACAAAAGCCCGCGAAAGTTTGTACCAATAAAATTGCTTTGCAAACATGTAACCAATCCGCTTAAGCCAGCTACCAACTGCTTATGTTCACCCTATAAATTTATGTAACAGCTGGGGCTCGGGGCTTTTTCTGACCCTGCACCACTGCGTGGGTTGCGGCAGAAAGCCCTGGCTCCAGTCAGTAATAAACTTCCCTTTTTGCGAGTTGCATTGTCTTGGAAGCCTTTTCTCTTCCCACTCGGGGATTCGGACATTGGGCAAAACACCCTGGACCAGACTGTACATCCTGTTAAAGCTGTATCTGGGCTTCCTAGGTGGTGCTGGTGTTAAAGAGTCTGCCTGACATTGCAGGAGACACAGGAGAAGTGGATTCGATCCCTGGGTCAGGAAGATCCCATGAAGTAGGAAATGGCAACCCACTCCAGTGTTCTTGCCTGGAGAATCCCATGGACAGAGGAGCCTGGCAGGCTAAAGTCCATGGAGTCGCCAAGAATCCGACACAACTGAGTGACCGAGCACACAGCCACGAAGCTGTATCCAGGACTGTATTTCATACAGGCTACCCAGGTGTGCAAAAATGTTATTTAATTTATTCTTAAGCTAAATGCAACTTATGGTTCTGAATTCACAACTTGATCTGAGTTAAACTGTAGAAATAAGTGTACTCCAGATATACCTCGTTCTCTCTGCCTGATCCCGTCTGTGGGGAACATAGCTAAAATTCCTATTAGTGTCTAATGTTCTCTTATTCCTTAAGAAATGGGACTCAGGAGTTTAACAGGTATGTCAACTGTCCATCTAGAAATTGCCTTTCATAACCTCTTTATAGCTAAGAGTGTATAAATGTAACTAAGCATTTAGATAAGCTTTGGCAGAAGGAGCTAAAGTGTCATGTGTGATTCCTGAGCAAATCAGCAAAGGTCTTAGTTGACATCCGCAGTTGACATCTATAGTACAAGTATAGTACTAGTTGACATCTATAGTACAAGGCACAGTCCTTTCACAGTGAATTTTACTTTTCTCCTCCACCAGGCCTTTGGTTGGAACACTGGCTTCTTCTTTCCTTTCTGCGGACAGTTCATAAAGCAGCTCTCAACATCTCTTCCATAGGAAAACATTGCTACATTTTTCTCAGGTCTTATCATGAAATACTTAAGGGTGCTCCCTGCTTTCAAAATTTTACCAGAGAAAAGTAGAATCCTCTAAAAGATTCCTGCCTTCAGGAAGAATCAAATCATGTTTATTAACATTTTTATTCCCCCTAACATTTGGCCTGAGAAGGTCTAAAGTGCAAAGATGCAACCCTATTCCCCCTTGTTCTTCTCCTAAAACTATCTGTCCCCTCATCTTGGAGCTTATTGAAAACACATTTAGTACATGGCTGGTGGGAGCAGAATGAGAAGACTACAGGGATGTCATTAGAGTTAGACATAACTCCCAATGTTTTAAAACATCTCATACAGTGTTTTTGGCCTGTATGTGTCACTTTAGAATGTCACTTTTTTTTCCCAGAAGTCTATATATGGGGTGGATTTGAGGGGAGAGAAATGGCTTTTTATTTCTCAAGTTGTTAGACGCCCACAAATTATTCCATCGTGCTACATAGAAAGAATGTTATGGGATAAATGAAAAAGGATTAATATGTAACACTCCGACTATATCTCCAGCCACTGTTTTAAGTAAAGTGAGATTTTGATCATTTGCTGCCCGTTATTTTCCTCTGTGCTTCCTAAATGGCTCAGTGGGTAGAAGAATCTACCTGCCATTGCAGGAGATGCAAGTTCAATCCTTGGGTCAGGCAGATCCCCTGGAGAAGAAAATGGCAACCCACTCCAGAATTCTTGCCTGGAAAATCCCATGGACAGAGGAGCCTGGCAGGCTACAGTCCCTGGGGTCACAAAGAGTTGGACATGACTGAGCAGGAGAGAGAAACATTTTCCTCTGTACATTTCTTTCCCTCTCCCCTACCTACAGATGTGAATCCTGCAAGAGTGGGCATTCTCTTTGCTGCAGAAATGCATGACCAGCAGAAAAGAGGTCCATAAGGTTAAAGGGGGCTTCCCTGGTGACTCAGATGGTAAAGAACCCACCTGCAATGCTTGAGACCGGGATTCCATCCGTAAGTTGGGACAACACCTTGGAGAAGGGAATGGCTACCCACTCCAGTATTCTTGCCCGGAGAATGCCATGGACAGAGGAACCTGCTGAGCTGCAGTTCATGGGGTCACAAAGAGTCAGACACAACCGAGCCACTTTCACTTCACTTCAGGGTAAAAAGACTAAAGAGAAAAGAAAGGACTTGGTGAAAGAAGCTGTACCTATATTGCAGTAAAGTGTTGACAGGGGATATGGAAAAGAAAAAGAGAGAAACTACTTGAGCTGAGAATGGAGAATGAGTTTTTAGAGAGCTGAAAAATTAGAGGCTTCTGAGCGTTGCGAGTGATAATGTTTGAGAGAAAAGGAAAAGTATGAGAAAAGCTGCTAGGATAGTTATTCATTTATCTTTTAAAGTTATTCTGAACAATACAAGGTAAAGATAACATTTTTTTTTAATTTGGAGTGATTTCAATGGATGTGAAAACAAAGACTGGGAATTATGTGTTTGGCACTCATGTGAACTGCCTGAGGACTTCCATATGAAATTTGAATACAAAGGTACAACACTCAGCTGTGTTTGCTCAGATCAAGGCCACCTTGAAGTTCAAAATATATCTAAATTCTCATCACTTCTTACCATCTCTTCAAGTTCTCATTCCTCCCTTATCCAAACTTTACAACCTCTCTCCTAGAATATTGTTATGGGTTGATAACTGGTCTCTGCTCCACATTGCTTCTGCCTTTGCTTTCCTAAGTGTATCCTCCCCCAAACTGGTAATCTTTTTAAAGTATATGTGCAAAACCATGGTATTAATCTGCACAAAACTTCCCACCTGATAAAAAACAGAATCCAAAATCCTTGTAAGGACCTATGAGATCCAGTGGGATTTGCACATTGACATCTAGGGCTTTTTCCTACATCCAAGCCTCACTCACTCCTCTTTATGCATACTGGATATTTTGATGTTTTATTGTTCTTCAGGAATGCACTAGCCTTAGGGAATTTTGGCTTGCTAGTTCCTCTGTTTGAAATTTTCACTCATTGTGCATCCAGGGAGCCATGAATCTCATTCTCTCACTGTTTTCAAGTCTCTGTTTAAATGAAAAGCTATCATAGAGATCTGTTCCACCTCCCTATTTAAAATAATGAGCTTTCTTTCTCTCTGTGCTCATAATTCTGCATACTCAATTTTATTTATTTTTCATCATAACACATCATTTTCTGGCATATAATACAATTGCTTGTTTATTTTCTTGTTTTTTATCTCTCACAATTACAGTGTAAGCTTTATGAGTTTTGCTCTCTGCTAAATCTCCTGTGTGCCCTCCCTCCAAATGCCTGGCACATAATAAATATTTATTGAAAAAATGAATGAAGACTCAATATTATGTGGCAGCCTGGGTGGAAGGGGAGTTTATGAGAGAATGGATACATGTATGTGTGGTTGAATCCCTTTTTGTCCACCTGAAACTATCACAACATTGTTAATTGGCTATACTCCAATATAAAATAAAAAGTTGCTTTTTTTTTTTAAATAGTGAATGGGTAAATGCCACATACTGAGAAGAGTAGTAAGTAATGTGGAAGTGATACAATTTGAGCCACAGGACTGTTAAGAGAATATTACAAAGTCTATGAATGAATTCTGGGCTTCCCATATAGTGCTAATGATAAGGAACCTGCCTGCCTGCCAACCTGAATGTCTAATTCAGGAGACATTAGAGATGCGGGTTCAATCCCTGGGTTGGGAAGATCCCCTGGAGGAGGGAATGGCAGTATTCCCCAGTATTCTTTCCTAGAGAATCCCATGGAGAGAGGAGCCTGGTGGCCACCATAGGGTCCATAGGGTTGCACAGTGTTGGACATGACTGAAGTGACTTAGCACAGCATGAATGAATTCTGGGAATGTGGTGGTAACAGCAACATAGTTTCTGATACCCCTAATCCTCCAATAAAAATAGGTATAACACATATAATATCAATGTTAAAAGTTCAAAGATGGTGGCTACAACTCTGCAAAGCACACGGGTATGTAGGAGCAAAGCAAGGCAGGTAAAGATCCATGGGCTGTGTGTCTACATGTACTAGGAAGCAGGGAAATGCACAGAAGTAACTGATGGACAAGGGAAGAGAAGCCCTATTCTAGTGAGCACACAGACATCTCTGAGAACAGCAGCCGAAAATAAGAGGGGTTTCGAGGAGAATCCAGGTGGTAAACAAAATGCAAGGGAGACCTAGTCAATTCTGAAAGTGGTCTGAGCTCCAGTCATTTTAGAAACTAGTAATCTTTCTTCCAGAATAAAGACTAATTGAAAGGAAAAAATGATATATAAAATATCCAAAACAAAGAGAACAAAAGATACAGATAAAAGTGAGGGAAGAAGCCGATAAGGTAGATCTCAGAAAGTAATAAGTACTCTTTTTCTTTTCCCCCCTTTTTTGATCTTTCAGTGAAAACAATGCTAGAGTTCTAGAACTCCCTTGAGTTTTCCTGTGTCTCGGATGGTAAAGAATCTGCCTGCGATGAGGAGGGTTTGATCCCTGGGTCAGGAAGATCCCCGAATGGCAGCCCACTCCAGTATTCTTGCCTGAAGAATCCCATGGACAGAGGAGCCTGGCAGGCTACAGTCCATGGGCTCACAAAGTCAGACATGACTGAGCGACTTAACTGAACTGACCGAAAGCAAAATGCAGGAAGGAAAAAAAGTTTATTTTTTTAATTAAAAGTTAAATTTCTTTAACATTAAAAATTCTACTCTACAAAAGACACTGTTAAGAGAATGAAAATACAACCCACAGACTCCGAGAAAAATTTGCAAAGCACATATTTGTTAAAGGACTGGTATCCAAGTAAACAAAGCACTCTTAAAAAGTTAACAAGAAAACAACCTGTTTCAAAAATGGACAAAAGTTCTAAGTGTGAGGCTGACAGGCTGCCCAGACCTACGTTTAGGTTTCCCCTGAAATGGTAAGATTCCCTACCCCATCAGGCCACCCGGAGCCTGCCAATCAACATGCGCCCAGTAAGAAAAAGGGAACCTATCAGGGGAAAGCTGAAAAAGCCCGCGAATGCCCAAGTTTGAAAAAAGCCCGTGAAAGTTTGGGCCAATAAAATTGCTTTGCAAACATGTGACCAATCCGCTTAAGCCAGCTACCAACTGCTTATGCTGACCCTATAAATTTGTGTAGCAGCTGGGGCTCGGGGCTCTCTGACCCTGCACCACTGCGTTGGATGCGGCAGGAGCCCTGACTCGAGTCAGCAATAAACTTCCCTTTTTGCGAGTTGCATTGTCTTGGAGGCCTTCTCTCTTCCAGCTCGGGGATTCGGACATCGGGCATAACACTAAGCACACACCTTTTCTAAAAGGACACACTGATGGAAAATCATTATATTAAACTGTGTTCAGTGTTATATATCACTAGGGAATTGAAAATTAAAACAACAATGAGATGCCATTACATATTGATTAGCTTGGCTAAAATCCAAAACACTAACACCCAATGCTGACAAGGATGTGGAGAAATAGAACCCCTGGTTCATTGTTAGTGGGAATGCAAAATGGCACGGCCACTTTGGAAGATAGCTTGGTGCTTTCTCACAAAACAAAACATATTCATATCATGTTATCTAGTAATCTCACTGAAATTGAAAATTTGAAAGTTGGAAATTGAAAAGTTGAAAGCTTATGTCCATGTGAACACCATCACATAGATGTTTACAGTAGCTTTACTCATAACTGTCAAAAATCTGGAAGCAGCCAAGATGTCTTTGGATAAATGAATTGATAAACTGTGGCACATCCAGACAATGGAATATCATTCAGTGTTAAAAAGATGTATGAGTTATCAAGCTATGAAAAGACCTAAGGGAGTCTTAGATGCATATTACTAAGTGAAAGAAACCATTCCAAAACAGCAACATACAGGCAAAATTATGGAGACAGTGAAAACATCACTGGTAGGGGAGAAGGGAGGATTAAACAGAAACAACAAAAGAGAGATTTTAGGGCAGTAAAACCATTCTCTGCGAATGGTGGATAACTGCTATACATTTGTCGATAGCCAGAGAGTGTATAGTGTGAAACATGAAGCCTCATGTAAGTTATGGACATTAATGTAACAATAATCTATCAATACTTACTTACCAATTATAATAAATGGCATACACAAATGCAAGGTGTTAATAATAGTGGGGAACAGGAGAAGGGTCAGAGTGAGTGGAGATATGGAAATGGTTCTTTCCTTTCAATTTCCCTGTAAGCCTAAAGCTGCTAAAAAAAAAAATCTATTAATTGAAAAGCATGAATACAAAAGTTATCCACTTTCCAAATAGAAAAATCAATCAGATATTCAGGCAATAATGCCAAGAAGTTCAGACTGGCATCAGGCTCTAAGTGAAAGTGAAAGTTGCTGCGTAGAAAGGTTACTTTGCTACCCTGGAGTTCTCCAGGCCAGAATACTGGAGTGGGAAGCCATTCCCTTCTCCAGGGGATCTTCCCAACTCAGGGATTGAACCCAGGTCTCCCACATTGCAGACAGATTCTTTATCGCCTGAGACACACCAGGGAAGCCCAATGTAAAGAGGGCCACAGAAGCCACAGATGATGAGAAAGGGACATATCTCTCTATTCCAGAAAGCAATGTATTGCACAGTTAAGTTGACATAGGAAACAAAGTGTGACTAAAGGATTCTGTGTCTAGTTAAACTTCTCTTTAGTTACAAAGGCTGCAAAAACAAACATTTATAAGTGAAGAACTCAGAGGATCCAGTTCCCAGGAGCTCCCCTAATGAATTTATTTTAAGCTCCAAATGGCCTAAGTGATTGAAGTGATATCAATTATTTCTCAGGCAGTGGTGTGTTGACATGAGTACAGATGGTGGGATCTGTCCATCCTGGAACAGAAGGGCATTTCATCACCATAATTGTTCAAAATTGCCAGTTCACGGTGTTAATTAAAATCAGACCGATTATAATCAGTTTCATTAGTGTTTACATTCTCTGTATTCTCTCATCACCTTCTTACCTATACCCAGGGCTCACCACCACCACCAGCCAAACTGATACGCCACATAAATCACTAAATTACAAGGAAAACCATTGAGTGTAAAGGAAGCAGAGAGAAATATAAAATAAACTTGCAATTCTGGGCATGAATTTCTCCTTACTTTATGGCCTGCTCCCCCAAATAAAGTCTCCTATTTTGAATTGTTCATGGGAAATTCTTTTAAAATGAAGGCAAACGACACTCTGTGTCTCGAAGCCCTTACCTTCAGGAACTATTACTTTTAATTTGAGTGAAGCCTGCAAAACTATGGGAACTCCTAACAAATTTGACCACTTCTAATGGGAAAATGTAAGCTCCTTTTTCAAAACATAAAGAACAAAAGGCTGAATGGGAAAAGCAGATAGTTGAGAGTGGGGGGGTAGGACTATTTCTTATGTTTAAATTTCAAGAAATGTTTTTGTATCTTCTACAGAACACTCCCACAGTGAAGTAAATACTATTTCATGCTTCATTCTCTTCCCACCTCTGTTTCCCCACTGTGCTGCGCTGTACTTAGTCATGTCTGACTCTTTCTGACCCCATGGACTGTAGCTGGCCAGGCTCCTCTGTCCATGGGATTCTCCAGGCAAGAATACTGATGTGGATTGCCATGCCCTCCTCCAGGGGATCTTTCCAACTCAGGGATCGAACTGGGGTCTCCTGCATTACAGGCGGATTCTTTACCCGCTGAGCTACTGGGGAAGTCCATTTCTCCACTCCCCAGAATTAAAACAACAGATACAACGTTGTGAATACTACAGAACAAGACCTCAGATGACTCCTGTGTTTTTCTCAGCTCCATGACTGATTGCCTCTGTACCCTTGGGCAAGTAAGTACCACAGTGAAGTCCAACTTTATCTTTTGTAACATGAATACTATTTGGAGTAGGTGATTTCTAGAGCTTCTATGGGAGCCAAACAGATGAAGGAACATGTAACAAAGATTAGGTAAATTAGTAAACTGTGCCAGTAACTCAGATGGTAAAGAATCTGCCCACAGTGCAGGAGATTCAGGTCTGATCCTTGGGTCAGGAAGATCCCCTGGAGAAGGAAATGGCAACCCACTCCAGTATTCTTGCCTGGAGAATTCCATGGACAGAAAA